>NW_027140589.1:5860482-6160482 GCF_036365525.1 Heterodontus francisci | reverse complement strand
GGTAACATGTCCCATGTGTATCAAACCATCAGTGGAACACACTCTCCTCACTTATACTGTTCACCTGGTAACATGTCCCGTGCGTATTAAACAATCAGGGGAACACACTCTCCTCACTTATACTGTTCACCTGGTAACATGCCCCGTGCAGATTAAACCATCAGGGGCACACACTCTCCTCACTTATACTTTTCACCTGGTAACATGTCCCGTGCATATTAAACCATCAGGGGAACACAAGCTCCTCACTTATACTGTTCACCTGGTAACATGTCCCGTGCGTATTAAACAATCAGGGGAACAAACTCTCCTCACTTATACTGTTCACCTAGTCACATGTCCCGTGCATATTAAACCATCAGGGGAACACAATCTCCTCACTTATACTGTTCACCTGGTAACATGTCCCGTCCGTATTAAACAATCAGGGGAACACACTCTCCTCACTTATACTGTTCTCCTGGCAACATGTCCCGTGCATATTAAACCATCAGGGGAACACACTCTCCTCACTTATATTGTTCACCTGGTAACATGTCCCGTGCATATTAAACCATCAGGGGAACACACTCTCCTCACTTATACTGTTCACCTGGTAACATGTCCAGTGTATATTAAACAATCAGGGGAACACATTCTCCTCACTTATACTGTTCACCTGGTAACATTTCCCATGCATATTAAACCATCAGGGGAACACACTCTCCTCACTTATACTGTTCACCTGGTAACATGTCCCGTCCGTATTAAACAATCAGGGGAACACACTCTCCTCACTTATTCTGTTCACCTGGTAACATGTCCCGTGTATATTAAACCATCAGGGGAACACATGCTCCTCACTTATATTGTTCACCTGGTAACATGTCCCGTGTGTATTAAACAATCAGGGGAATACACTCTCCTCACTTAAACTGTTCACCTGGTAACATGTCCCGTGTGTATTAAATTATCAGGGGAACACACTCTCCTCTCTTGTACTGTTCACCTGGTAACATGTTCCGTGCATATTAAACCATCAGTGGACCACACTC
The DNA here is from genome assembly GCF_036365525.1 of Heterodontus francisci. Taxonomy (NCBI): domain Eukaryota; kingdom Metazoa; phylum Chordata; class Chondrichthyes; order Heterodontiformes; family Heterodontidae; genus Heterodontus; species Heterodontus francisci. The sequence continues at coordinate 6,159,448 of NW_027140589.1, read as the reverse complement.
TCCTCACTATAATCTGTTCACCTGGTAACATGTCCTGTGTATATTAAACCATCAGGAGAACACACTCTCCTCACTTATACTGTTCACCTGGTAACATGTCCCGTGCATATTAAACCATCAGGGGAACACACTCTCCTCACTTATACTGTTCACCTGGTAACATGTCCTGTGTATATTAAACCATCAGGAGAACACACTCTCCTCACTTATACTGTTCACCTGGTAACATGTCCGGTGTATATTAAACCATCAGGGGAACTCACTCTCCTCACTTATACTGTTCTCCTGGCAACATGTCCCGTGTGCATTAAACCATCAGGGGAACACACTCTCCTCACTTATACTGTTCACCTGGTCACATGTCCTGTGTATATTAAACCATCAGGGGAACACACTCTCCTCACTTATACTGTTCACCTGGTCTCATGTCCTGTGTGCATTAAACCATCAGTGGAACACACTCTCCTCACTTATACTGTTCACCTGGTCACATGTCCTGTGCATATTAAACCATGAGGGGAACACACTCTCCTCACTTATACTGTTCAACTGGTAACATGTCCCATGTGTATCAAACCATCAGTGGAACACACTCTCCTCACTAATACTGTTCACCTGGTAACATGTCCCGTGCGTATTAAACAATCAGGGGAACACACTCTCCTCACTTATACTGTTCACCTGGTAACATGCCCCGTGCAGATTAAACCATCAGGGGCACACACTCTCCTCACTTATACTGTTCACCTGGTAACATGTCCCGTGCATATTAAACCATCAGGGGAACACAAGCTCCTCACTTATACTGTTCACCTGGTAACATGTCCCGTGCGTATTAAACAATCAGGGGAACACACTCTCCTCACTTATATTGTTCACCTGGTAACATGTCCCGTGCATATTAAACCATCAGGGGAACACAATCTCCTCACTTATACTGTTCACCTGGTAACATGTCCCGTCCGTATTAAACAATCAGGGGAACACACTCTCCTCACTTATACTGTTCACCTGGTAACATGTCCCGTGCATATTAAACCATCAGGGGAACACACTCTCCTCACTTATATTGTTCACCTGGTAACATGTCCCGTGCATATTAAACCATCAGGGGAACACACTCTCCTCACTTATACTGTTCACCTGGTAACATGTCCTGTGTATATTAAACCATCAGGAGAACACACTCTCCTCACTTATACTGTTCACCTGGGAACATGTCCTGTGTATATTAAACCATCAGGGGAACACACTCTCCTCACTTATACTCTTCACCTGGTAACATGTCCCGTGCGTATTAAACAATCAGGGGAACACACTCTGCTCACTTATACTGTTCACCTGGTAACATGTCCTGTGTATATTAAACCATCAGGGGAACACACTCTCCTCACTTATACTGTTCACCTGGTAACATGTCCTGTGTATATTAAACAATCAGGGGAACACACTCTCCCCACTTACACTGTTCACCTGGTGAAATGTCCCCTGTGTATTAAACCATCAGGGGAACACACTCTCCTCACTTATACTGTTCACCTGGTGACATGTCCCCTGTGTATTAAAACATCAGGGGAACACACTCTCCTCACTTATACAGTTCACTTGGTGACATGTCCCGTGCGTATTAAACCATCTTTGGAACACACTCTCCGCAATTATACTGTTCACCTGGCAACATGTCCCAGATGTATTAAACAATCAGGGGAACACACTCTCCTCACTTATACTGTTCACCTGGTAACATGTCCCGTGTATATTAAACCATCAGGGGAATACACTCTCCTCACTTTTTCTGTTCACCTGGTAACATGTCCCTTGCGTATTAAACAATCAGGGGAACACACTCTCCTCACTTATACTGTTCACCTGGCAACATGTCCCGTGTGTATTAAACAATCAGGGGAGCACACTCTCCTCACTTATACTGTTCACCTGGTAACATGCCCGGTGTATATTAAACCATCAGGGGAAGACACTCTCCTCAATGAACCTGTACACCTGGTAACATGTCCCTTGTATATTAAACCATCAGGGGAATACACTCTCCTCACTTTTTCTGTTCACCTGGTAACATGTCCCGTGCGTATTAAACAATCAGAGGAACACACTCTCCTCACTTATACTGTTCACCTGGTAACATGTCCCGTGTATATTAAACCATCAGGGGAACACACTCTCCTCACTTATACTGTTCACCTGGTAACATGAGCTGTGTATATTAAACCATCAGGGGAAGACACTCTCCTCACTTATACTGTTCAGCTGGTAACATGTCCCATGTATATTAAACCATCAGGGGAATACACTCTCCTCACTTATACTGTTCACCTGGCAACATGTCCCGTGTGTATTAAACAATCAGGGGAGAACACTCTCCTCACGTATACTGTTCACCTGGTAACATGTCCCGTGTGTATTAAACCATCAGGGGAACACACTCTCCTCACTTATACTGTTCACCTGGTAACATGTCCCGTGTGTATTAAACAATCAGGGGAACACACTCTCCTCACTTATACTGTTCACCTGGTAACATGTCCCGTGTGTATTAAACAATCAGGGGAACACACTCTCCTCACTTATACTGTTTATCTGGTAACATGTCCCGTCATTATTAAACCATCAGGGGAACACAAGCTCCTCACTTATAGTGTTCACCTGGTAACATGTCCCGTGTGTGTTGAACAATCAGGGAAACACACTCTCCTCACTTATACTGTTCACCTGGTGACATGTCCCGTGTACCTTAAACCAGCAGAATAACACACTCTCCTCACTTATACTGTTCACCTGGTAACATGTCCCGTGTATATTAAACCATCAGGGGAACACACTCCCCTCACTTATACTGTTCACCTGGTAACATGTGCCGTGTATATTAAACTATCAGGGGAACACACTCTCCTCACTTATACCGTTCACCTGGTAACATGTCCCGTGTATATTAAACCATCAGGGGAAAGCACTCTCCTCACTTATACTGTTCACCTGGTAAAATGTCCCGTTTATATTAAGCCATCAGGGGAACATACTCTCCTCACTTATACTGATCACCTGGTAACATGTCCCGTGTATATTAATCCATCAGTGAAACACATTCTCCTCACATATACAGTTCACTTGGTGAAATGTCCCATGCGTATTAAACCATCAGGGGAACACACACTCCACACTTATACTGTACATCTCGTAACATGTCCCGTGCATATTAAACAATCAGGGGAACACACTCTCCTCACTTATACTGTTCACCTGGTAACATGTCCCGTGCGTATTAAACAATCAGGGGAACACACTCTCCTCACTTATACTGTTCACATGGTAACATGTCCCGTGTGTATTAAACAATCAGGGGAAGACACTCTCCTCACTTATACTGTTCACCTGGTAACATGTCCCGTGTGTATTAAACAATCAGGGGAACACACTCTTTTCACTTATACTGTTCATCTGGTAACATGTCCTGTGTATATTAAACCATCAGGGGAAGACACTCTTCTCACTTATACTGTTCACCTGGTAACATGTCCCATGTATATTAAACCATCAGGGGAATACACTCTCCTCACTTTTTCTGTTCACCTGGTAACATGTCCCGTGCATATTAAACAATCAGGGGAACACACTCTCCTCACTTAGACTGTTCACCTGGTAACATGTCCCGTGTATATTAAACCATCAGTGGAACACACTCTCCTCACTTATACTGTTCACCTGGTAACATGAGCTGTGTATATTAAACCATCAGGGGAAGACACTCTTCTCACTTATACTGTTCACCTGGTAACATGTCCCATGTATATTAAACCATCAGGGGAATACACTCTCCTCACTTATACTGTTCACCTGGCAACATGTCCCGTGTGTATTAAACAATCAGGGGAGCACACTCTCCTCACTTATACTGTTCACCTGTTAACATGTCCCGCGTATATTAAACCATCAGGGGAACACACTCTCCTCACTTATACTGTTCACCTGGTAACATGTCCCTTGTGTATTAAACAATCAGGGGAACACACTCTCCTCACTAATACTGTTTAACTGGTAACATGTCCCTTGTGTATTAAACAATCAGTGGAACACACTCTCCTCACTTATACTGTTTATCTGGTAACATGTCCCGTCATTATTAAACCATCAGGGGAACACAAGCTCCTCACTTATACTGTTCATCTGGTAACATGTCCCGTCAGTATTAAACAATCAGGGGAACACACTCTCCTCACTTATAGTGTTCACCTGGTAACATGTCCCGTGTGTGTTGAACAATCAGTGAAACACACTCTCCTCACTTATACTGTTCACCTGGTGACATGTCCCGTGTATCTTAAACCAGCAGAATAACACACCCTCCTCACTTATACTGTTCACCTGGTAACATGTCCCGTGTGTATTAAACCATCAGGGGAACACACTCCCCTCACTTATACTGTTCACCTGGTAACATGTCCCGTGGATATTAAACCATCAGGGGAACACACTCTCCTCACTTATACTGTTCACCTGGTAACATGTCCCGTGTATATTAAACCATCAGGGGAAAGCACTCTCCTCACTTATACTGTTCACCTGGTCACATGCCCCGTTTATATAAAGCCATCAGGGGAACGTACTCTCCTCACTTATACTGATCACCTGGTAACATGTCCCGTGTATATTAATCCATCAGTGAAACACATTCTCCTCACATATACAGTTCACTTGTTGAAATGTCCCATGCGTATCAAACCATCAGGGGAACACACTCTCCACACTTATACTGTACAGCTCGTAACATGTCCCGTGCGTATTAAACAATCAGGGGAACACACTCTCCTCACTTATACTGTTCACCTGGTAACATGTCCCGTGCGTATTAAACAATCAGGGGAACACACTCTCCTCACTTATACTGTTCACCTGGTAACATGTCCCGTGTGTATTAAACAATCAGGGGAACAGACTCTCCTCACTTATACTGTTCACCTGGTAACATGTCCCGTTTGTATTAAACCATCAGGGGAAGACACTCTCCTCACTTATACTGTTCATCTGGTAACATGTCTCGTGTTTATTAAACCATCAGGGGAACACATTCTCCTCACTTATCCAGTTCATTTGGTGACATGTCCCGTGTATATTAAACCATCAGGGGAACACACTCTCCTCACTTATACTGTTCACCTGGTGACATGTCCCGTGTATATTAAACCAACAGGGGAACACACTCTCCTCACTTAAACATTTCACCTGTTGACATGTCCCGTGTATATTAAACCATCAGGGGAACACACTCTCCTCACTTACACTGTTCACCTGGTAACATGTCCCGTCATTATTAAACCATCAGGGGAACACAAGCTCCTCACTTATAGTGTTCACCTGGTAACATGTCCCGTGTGTGTTGAACAATCAGGGAAACACACTCTCCTCACTTATACTGTTCACCTGGTGACAAGTCCCGTGCGTATTAAACAATCAGGGGAACAAACTCTACTCACTTATGCTGTTCACCTGGTAACATGTCCCGTGTATATTAAACCAACAGGGGAACACACTCTCCTCACTTATACTGTTCACCTGGTAACATGTCTCGTGTATATTAAACCATCAGGGGAACACACTCTCCTCACTTATACTGTTCACCTGGTAACATGTCTCGTGTATATTAAACCATCAGGGGAACACACTCTCCTCACTTATACTGTTTATCTGGTAACATGTCCCGTCATTATTAAACCATCAGGGGAACACAAGCTCCTCACTTATAGTGTTCACCTGGTAACATGTCCCGTGTGTGTTGAACAATCAGGGAAACACACTCTCCTCACTTATACTGTTCACCTGGTGACATGTCCCGTGTACCTTAAACCAGCAGAATAACACACTCTCCTCACTTATACTGTTCACCTGGTAACATGTCCCGTGTATATTAAACCATCAGGGGAAAGCACTCTCCTCACTTATACTGTTCACCTGGTAAAATGTCCCATTTATATTAAGCCATCAGGGGAACATACTCTCCTCACTTATACTGATCACCTGGTAACATGTCCCGTGTATATTAATCCATCAGTGAAACACATTCTCCTCACATATACAGTTCACTTTGTGAAATGTCCCATGCGTATTAAACCATCAGGGGAACACACACTCCACACTTATACTGTTCACCTGGTAACATGTCCCGTGCGTATTAAACAATCAGGGGAACACACTCTCCTCACTTATACTGTTCACATGGTAACATGTCCCGTGCGTATTAAACAATCAGGGGAACACACTCTCCTCACTTATACTGTTCACATGGTAACATGTCCCGTGTGTATTAAACAATCAGGGGAACACACTCTCCTCACTTATACTGTTCACCTGGTAACATGTCCCGTGCGTATTAAACAATCAGGGGAACACACTCTCCTCACTTATACTGTTCACATGGTAACATGTCCCGTGTGTATTAAACAATCAGGGGAACACACTCTCCTCACTTATACTGTTCACCTGGTAACATGTCCCGTGTGTATTAAACAATCAGGGGAACACACTCTTTTCACTTATACTGTACATCTCGTAACATGTCCCGTGCATATTAAACAACCAGGGGAACACACTCTCCTCACTTATACTGTTCACCTGGTAACATGTCCCGTGCGTATTAAACAATCAGGGGAACACACTCTCCTCACTTATACTGTTCACCTGGTAACATGTCCCGTGTGTATTAAACAATCAGGGGAACACACTCTCCTCACTTATACTGTTCACATGGTAACATGTCCCGTGTGTATTAAACAATCAGGGGAACACACTCTCCTCACTTATACTGTTCACCTGGTAACATGTCCCGTGTGTATTAAACAATCAGGGGAACACAATCTTTTCACTTATACTGTACATCTCGTAACATGTCCCGTGCATATTAAACAACCAGGGGAACACACTCTCCTCACTTATACTGTTCACCTGGTAACATGTCCCGTGCGTATTAAACAATCAGGGGAACACACTCTCCTCACTTATACTGTTCACATGGTAACATGTCCCGTGTGTATTAAACAATCAGGGGAACACACTCTCCTCACTTATACTGTTCACCTGGTAACATGTCCCGTGTGTATTAAACAATCAGGGGAACACACTCTTTTCACTTATACTGTTCATCTGGTAACATGTCCTGTGTATATTAAACCATCAGGGGAAGACACTCTTCTCACTTATACTGTTCACCTGGTAACATGTCCCATGTATATTAAACCATCAGGGGAATACACTCTCCTCACTTTTTCTGTTCACCTGGTAACATGTCCCGTGCATATTAAACAATCAGGGGAACACACTCTCCTCACTTAGACTGTTCACCTGGTAACATGTCCCGTGTATATTAAACCATCAGGGAACACACTCTCCTCACTTACACTGTTCACCTGGTAACATGTCCCATGTATATTAAACCATCAGGGGAACACATTCTCCTCACTTATACAGTTCACTTGGTGACAAGTCCCGTGCGTATTAAACACTCAGGGGAACACATTCTCCTCACTTATACAGTTCACTTGGTGACAAGTCCCGTGCGTATTAAACAATCAGGGGAACACACTCTCCTCACTTATACTGTTCACCTGGTGACATGTCCCGTGTATATTAAACCAACAGGGGAACACACTCTCCTCACTTAAACATTTCACCTGTTGACATGTCTCGTGTATATTAAACCATCAGGGGAACACACTCTCCTCACTGATAGAGGTCATTTGGCGACATGTCCCGTGTGTATTAAACAATCAGGGGAACACATTCTCCTCACTTATACTGTTTATCTGGTAACATGTCCCGTCATTATTAAACCATCAGGGGAAAACAAGCTCCTCAATTATACTGTTCATCTGGTAACATGTCCCGTCAGTATTAAACCATCAGGGGAACACACTCTCCTCACTTATACTGTTCATCTGGTGACATGTCCCGTGTATCTTAAACCAGCAGGGTAACACACTCTCCTCACTGAACCTGTACAACTGGTAACATGTCCCTTGTATATTAAACCATCAGGGGAACACACTCCCCTCACTTATACTGTTCACCTGGTAACATGACCCGTGTATATTAAACCATCAGGGGAAAGCACTCTCCTCACTTGTACTGTTCACCTGGTAACATGTCCCGTTTATATTAAGCCATCAGGGGAACATACTCTCCTCACTTATACTGATCACCTGGTAACATGTCCCGTGTATATTAATCCATCAGTGGAACACATTCTCCTCACATATACAGTTCACTTGGTGAAATGTCCCATGCGTATTAAACCATCAGGGGAACACACTCTCCTCACTTATACTGTACATCTCGTAACATGTCCCGTGCGTATTAAACAATCAGGGGAAAACACTCTCCTCACTTATACTGTACATCTGGTAACATGTCCCGTGCGTATCAAACAATCAGGGGAACACACTCTCCTCACTTATACTGTTCATCTCGTAACATGTCCCGTGCGTATTAAACAATCAGGGGAAAACACTCTCCTCACTTACACTGTTCATCTCGTAACATGTCCCGTGCGTATTAAACAATCAGGGGAACACACTCTCCTCACTTATACTGTTCACCTGGTAAAATGTCCCGTGCGTATTAAACAATCAGGGGAACACACTCTCCTCACTTATACTGTTCACCTGGTAAAATGTCCCGTGTGTATTAAACAATCAGGGGAACACATTCTCCTCACTTATACTGTTCACCTGGTAACATGTCCCGTGTACATTAAACCATCAGGGGAACACATTCTACTCACTTATACTGTTCACCTGGGAACATGTCCTGAGCGTATTAAACAATCAGGGGAACACACTCTCCTCACTTATACTGTTCACCTGGTAACATGTCCCGTGTGTATTAAACAATCAGGGGAACGCACTCTCCTTTTTTATACTGTTCACCTGGTAACATGTCCCGTGTACATTAAACCATCAGGGGAACACATTCTCCTCACTTATACTGTCCTCCTGGTAACATGTCCCATGTGCATTAAACCATCAGGGGAACACACTCTCCTCACTTATACTGTTCATCTGGTAACATGTCCTGTGTATATTAAACCATCAGGGGAATACACTCTCCTCACTTATTCTGTTCACCTGGTAACATGTCCCGTGCGTATTAAACAATCAGGGGAACACACTCTCCTCACTTATACATTCACCTGGTAACATGTCCCTTGTGTATTAAACAATCAGGGGAACACACTCTCCTCATTTATACTGTTCACCTGGTGACATGTCGCGTGTGTATTAAACCATCAGGGGAACACACTCTCCTCACTTATATTGTTCACCTGGTGACATGTCCCGTGAATATTAAACCATAAGGGGAACACACTCTCCTCACTTATACTGTTCACCTGGTAACATGTCGCGTGTTTATTAAACAATCAGGGGAACAGACTCTGCTCACTTACACTGTTCACCTGGTAACATGTACGGTGTATATTAAACCATCAGGGGAACACACTCTCCTGACTGAGACTGTTCATCTGGTAACATGTCTCGTGTTTATTAAACCATCAGGGGAACACATTCTCCTCACTTATGCAGTTCATTTGGGGACATGTCCCGTGTATATTAAACCATCAGGGGAACACACTCTCCTCACTTATACTGTTCACCTGGTGTCATGTCCCGTGTATATTAAACCATCAGGGGAACACAGTCTCCTCACTTAAACTTTTCAGCTGTTGACATGTCCCGTGTATATTAAACCATCAGGGGAACACACTCTCCTCACTTACACTGTTCACCTGGTAACATGTCCCATGTATATTAAACCATCAGGGGAACACACTCTCCTCACTTATACTGTTCACCTGGCAACATGTCCCGTGTATATTAAACACTCAGGGGAACACATTCTCCTCACTTATACAGTTCACTTGGTGACAAGTCGCGTGCGTATTAAAAAATCAGGGGAACATATTCTCCTCCCTTATGCTGTTCACCTGGTAACATGTCCTGTGTGCATTAAACAATCAGGGGAACACACTCTCCTCACTTATACTGTTCACCTGGTAACATGTCCCGTGTGTATTAAACAATCAGGGGAACACACTCTCCTCACTTATACTGTTCACCTGGTAACATGTCCCGTGCTTGTTAAACAATCAGTGGAACACACTCTCCTCTCTTATACTGTTCACCTGGTAACATGTCCCGTGCTTGTTAAACAATCAGTGGAACACACTCTCCTCACTTATACTGTTCACCTGGTAACATGTCCCCTGTGTATTAAACCATCAGGGGAACACATTCTCCTCACTTATACTGTTCTCCTGGTAACATGTCCCCTGTGTATTAAACCATCAGGGGAACACATTCTCCTCCCTTATACTGTTCTCCTGGTAACATGTCCCATGTGTATTAAACCATCAGGGGAACACACTCTCCTCTCTTATACTGTTCACCTGGTAACATGTCCCGTGTAGATTAAACCATCAGGGGAAAGCACTCTCCTCACTTATACTGTTCAGCTGGTAACATGTCCCGTGTAGATTACACCAGCAGGGGAACACACTCTCCTCACTTATACTGTTCATCTGGTAACATGTTCCGTGCATGTTAAACAATCAGGGGAACACACTCTCCTCACTTATACTGTTCACCTGGTAACATGTCCCCTGTGTATTAAAACATCAGGGGAATACACTCTCCTCACTTATACTGTTCACCTTGTGACATGTCCCCTGTGTATTAAAACATCAGGGGAACACACTCTCCTCACTTACACAGTTCACTTGGTGTCATGTCCCGTGCGTCTTAAACCATCAGTGGAAGACACTCTCCTCACTAATACTGTTCACCTGGTAACATGTCCCGTGCGTATTAAACCATCAATGGAACACACTCTCCTCACTTCTACTTTTCACCTGGTAACATGTCCCGTGTATATTAAACCATCAGTGGAACACATTCTCCTCACTTCTCCTGTTCACCTGGTGACATGTCCCCCATGTATTAAAACATCAGGGGAACATAGTCTCCTCACTTATACAGTTCACTTGGTGACATGTCCCGTGCGCATTCAACCATCAGGGGAACACACTCTCCTCACTAATACTGTTCACCTGTTTACATGTCCCGTGTGTATTAAACAATCAGGGGAACACACTCTCCTCACTTATACTGTTCACCTGGTGACATGTCCCGTGTGCATTAAACAATCAGGGGAACAAACTCTCCTCACTTATACTGTTCATCTCGTAACATGTCCCGTGCGTATTAAACAATCAGGGGAACACACTCTCCTCACTTACACTGTTCATCTCGTAACATGTCCCGTGCGTATTTAACAATCAGGGGAACACACTCTCCTCACTTATACTGTTCACCTGGTAACATGTCCCGTGCGTATTAAACAATCAGGGGAACACACTCTCCTCACTGAGACTGTTCATCTGGTAAACTGTCCCGTGTGTATTCAACCATCAGGGGAACACACTCTCCTCACTTATCCTGTTCACCTGGCAACATGTCCCGTGTATATTAAACAATCAGGGGAACACATACTCCTCACTTATACAGTTCTCTTGGTGACAAGTCCCGTGTATATAAAACCATCAGGGGAACACATTCTCCTCACTTATACAGTTCACTTGGTGACAAGTCCCGTGTATATTAAACAATCAGGGGAACACACTCTCCTCACTTATACTGTTCACCTGGTAACATGTCCCGTGCGTATTAAGCAATCGGGGGAACACACTCTCCTCACTTATACTGTTCATCTGGTAACATGTCCCGTTTATATTAAACCATCAGTGGACTTTTCACCTGGTAACATGTCCCAAGTGTATCAAACCATCTGTGGAAGACACTCTCCTCACTTATACTGTTCACCTGGTAACATGTCCCATGTATATTAAACAATCAGGGGAATACATTCTCCTCACCTATACTGTTCACCTGGTAACATGCCCTGTGTGTATTAAACAATCAGGGGAACACACTCTCCTCACTTATACTGTTCACCTGGTAACATGCCCCATGTATATTAAACAATCAGGGGAACACATTCTCCTCACTTATACTGTTCACCTGGTAACATGTCCCATGTATATTAAACAATCAGGGGAATACATTCTCCTCACCTATACTGTTCACCTGGTAACATGCCCTGTGTGTATTAAACAATCAGGGGAACACATTCTCCTCACTTATACTGTTCACCTGGTAACATGCCCCATGTATATTAAACAATCAGGGGAATACATTCTCCTCACCTATACTGTTCACCTGGTAACATGCCCTGTGTGTATTAAACAATCAGGGGAACACACTCTCCTCACTTATACTGTTCACCTGGTAACATGCCCCATGTATATTAAACAATCAGGGGAACACATTCTCCTCACTTATACTGTTCACTTGGTAACATGTCCCATGTATATTAAACAATCAGGGGAACACACTCTCCTCACTAATACAGTTCTCCTGGTAACATGTCGTTTGTATATTAAACCATCAGGGGAACACACTCTCCTCACTTATACTGTTCACCTGGTAACATGTCCCATGTGTATTAAACCATCAGGGGAACACACTCTCCTCAATTATACTGTTCACCTGGTAACGTGTCCCGTGTATATTAAACAATCAGGGGAACACACTCTCCTCACTGAGACTGTTCATCTGGTAACCTGTCCCGTGTGTATTAAACAATCAGGGGAACACACTCTCCTCACTGAGACTGTTCATCTGGTAACCTGTCCCGTGTGTATTAAACCATCAGGGGAACACACTCTCCTCACTTATACAGTTCTCTTGGTGACAAGTCCCGTGTATATTAAACCATCAGGGGAACACATTCTCCTCACTTATACAGGTCACTTGGTGGCAAGTCCCGTGTATATTTAACAATCATGGGAACACACTCTCCTCACTTATACTGTTCATCTGGTAACATGTCCCGTGTATATTAAACCATCAGTGGACTTTTCACCTGGTAACATGTCCCATGTGTATCATACCATCAGTGGAACACACTCTCCTCACTTATACTGTTCACCTGGTCACATGTCCCGTGTATATTAAACAATCAGGGGAACACAATCTCCTCACTTATACTGTTCACCTGGTAACATGTCCCATGTGTATCAAACCATCAGTGGAACACATTCTCCTCACTTATACTGTTCACCTGGTAACATGTCCTGTGTTTATTAACCCAACATGGGAACACACTCTCCTCACTAATACTTTTCACCTGGTAACATGTCCCGTGCGTATTAAACAATCAGGGGAACACACTCTCCTCACTTATACTGTTCATCTGGTAACATGTCCCGTGTATATTAAAGCATCAGTGGACTTTTCACCTATTAACATGTCCCATGTGTATCAAACCATCAGTGGAACACACTCGCCTCACTTATACTGTTCACCTGGTAACATGTCCCGTGTGTATTAAACCATCAGTGGAACACACTCTCCTCACTTATACTGTTCACCTGGTAACATGTCCCGTGTGTATTAAACCATCAGGGGAACACACTCTCCTCACTTGTACTGTTCACCTGGTAACATGCCCCGTGAGTATTAAACCATCAGGTGAACACACTCTCCTCACTTATACAGTTCACTTGGTGACATGTCCCGTGCGCATTAAACCATCACGGGAACACACTCTCCTCACTAATACTGTTCACCTGGTAACATGTCCTGTGTGCATTAAACCATCAGGAGAACACACTCTCCTCACTTATACTGTTCACCTGGTAACATGCCCTGTGTGTATTAAACTATCAGGGGAACACACTCTCCTCACTTATACTGTTCACCTGGTAACATGTCCCATGTATATTAAACCATCAGGGGAACACACTCTCCTCACTTATACTGTACACCTGGTAACATGTCCCATGTGTATTAAACCATCAGGGGAACACACTCTCCTCACTTATACTGTACACCTGGTAACATGTCCCATGTGTATTAAACAATCAGGGGAACACACTCTCCTCAATTATACTGTTCACCTGGTGACGTGTCCCGTGTGCTTTAAACAATCAGGGGAACACACTCTCCTCATTAATACTGTTCACCTGGTAACATGTCCCGTGCATATTAAACAATCAGGGGAACACACTCTCCTCACTTATACATTCACCTGGTAACATGTCCTGTGTATATTAAACCATCAGGGGAACACACTCTCCTCACTGAGACTGTTCATATGGTAACCTGTCCTGTGTGTATTCAACCATCAGGGGAACACACTCTCCTCACTTACACTGTTCACCAGGTAACATGTCCCATGTATATTAAACCATCAGGGGAACACACTCTCCTCACTTATACTGTTCACCTGGCAACATGTCCCGTGTATATTAAACACTCAGGGGAACACATTCTCCTCACTTATACAGTTCTCTTGGTGACAAGTCCCGTGTATATTAAACCATCAGGGGAACACATTCTCCTCACTTATACAGTTCACTTGTTGACAAGTCCCGTGTATATTAAACCATCAGGGGAACACATTCTCCTCACTTATACAGTTCACTTGGTGTCAAGTCCCGTGTATATTAAACCATCAGGGGAACACATTCTCCTCACTTATACAGTTCACTTGGTGACAAGTCCCGTGTATATTAAACAATCAGGGGAACACACTCTCCTCACTTATACTGTTCACCTGGTAACATGTCCCGTGCGTATTAAACAATCAGGGGAACACATTCTCCTCACTTATACTGTTCATCTGGTAACACGTCCCGTGTATATTAAACCATCAGTGGACTTTTCTCCTGGTAACATGTCCCATGTGTATCAAACCATCAGTGGAAGACACTCTCCTCACTTATACTGTTCACCTGGTAACATGTCCCATGTGTATTAAACCATCAGGGGAACACACTCTCCTCACTTATACTGTTCACCTGGTAACATGTCCCGTGCGCATTAAACCATCAGTGGAACACACTCTCCTCACTAATACTGTTCACCTGGTAACATGTCCTGTGTTTATTAAACCAACATGGGAACACACTCTCCTCACTAATACTGTTCACCTGGTAACATGCCCTGTGTACATTAAACCATCAGGGGAACACACTCTCCTCACTAATACTTTTCACCTGGTAACATGTCCCGTATGTATTAAACCATCAGGGGAACACTCTCTCCTCACTAATACTTTTCACCTTGTGACATGTCCCGTGCGTATTAAACCATCAGGGGAACACACTATCCTCACTTATACTGTTCACCTGGTGACATGTCCCGTGCGTATTAAACAATCAGGGGAACACACTCTCCTCACTTATACTGTTCATCTGGTAACATGTCCCGTCTATATTAAAGCATCAGTGGACTTTTCGCCTGGTAACATGTCCCATGTGTATTAAACCATCAGGGGAACACACTCTCCTCACTTATAATGTTCACCTGGTGACATGTCCCCCGTGTATTAAAACATCAGGGGAGCACACTCTCCTCACTTATACAGTTCACTTGGTGACATGTCCCGTGCGCATTAAACCATCACGGGAACACACTCTCCTCACTAATACTGTTCACCTGGTAACATGTCCTGTGTGCATTAAACCATCAGGAGAACACACTCTCCTCACTAATACTGTTCACCTGGTAACATGTCCTGTGTGCATTAAACCATCAGGAGAACATACTCTCCTCACATATACTGTTCACCTGGTAACATGTCCCATGTATATTAAACCATCAGGGGAACACGCTCTCCTCACTTATACTGTTCACCTGGTGACGTGTCCCGTGTGCTTTAAACAATCAGGGGAACACACTCTCCTCACTAATACTGTTCACCTGCTAACATGTCCCGTGCATATTAAACCATCAGGGGAACACACTCTCCTCACTGAGACTGTTCATCTGGTAACCTGTCCCGTGTGTATTCAACCATCAGGGGAACACACTCTCCTCACTTACACTGTTCACCTGGTAACATGTCCCATGTATATTAAACCATCAGGGGAACACACTCTCCTCACTTATACTGTTCACCTGGCAACATGTCCCGTGTATATTAAACAATCAGGGGAACACATTCTCCTCACTTATACAGTTCTCTTGGTGACAAGTCCCGTGTATATTAAACCATCAGGGGAACACATTCTCCTCACTTATACAGTTCACTTGGTGACAAGTCCCGTGTATATTAAACCATCAGGGGAAAACATTCTCCTCACTTATACAGTTCACTTGGTGACAAGTCCCGTGTATATTAAACCATCAGGGGAACACATTCTCCTCACTTATACAGTTCACTTGGTGACAAGTCAATGTATATTAAACAATCAGGGGAACACACTCTCCTCACTTATACTGTTCACCTGGTAACATGTCCCGTGCGTATTAAACAATCAGGGGAACACATTCTCCTCACTTATACTGTTCATCTGGTAACACGTCCCGTGTATATTAAACCATCAGTGGAACACACTCTCCTCACTTATACTGTTCACCTGGTAACATGTCCCATGTGTATTAAACCATCGGGGGAACACACTCTCCTCACTTATGCTGTTCACCTGGTAACATGTCCCGTGCGCATTAAACCATCAGTGGAACACACTCTCCTCACTAACACTGTTCACCTGGTTCCTTGTCCTGTGTTTATTAAACCAACATGGGAACACACTCTGCTCACTAATACTGTTCACCTGGAAACATGCCCTGTGTGCATTAAACCATCAGGGGAACACACTCTCCTCACTAATACTGTTCACCTGGTAACATGTCCCGTGCGTATTAAACCATCAGGGGAACACACTCTCCTCACTTATACTGTTCACCTGGTAACATGTCCCGTGCGTATTAAACAATCAGGGGAACACATTCTCCTCACTTATACTGTTCATCTGGTAACACGTCCCGTGTATATTAAACCATCAGGGGAACACACTCTCCTCACTTATACTGTTCAACTGGTAACATGTCCCATGTGTATTAAACCATCAGGGGAACACACTCTCCTCACTTATGCTGTTCACCTGGTAACATGTCCCGTGCGCATTAAACCATCAGTGGAACACACTCTCCTCACTAACACTGTTCACCTGGTTCCTTGTCCTGTGTTTATTAAACCAACATGGGAACACACTCTCCTCACTAATACTGTTCACCTGGAAACATGCCCTGTGTGCATTAAACCATCAGGGGAACACACTCTCCTCACTAATACTTTTCACCTGGTAACATGTCCCGTATGTATTAAACCATCAGGGGAACACACTCTCCTCACTAATGCTTTTCACCTTGTGACATGTCCCGTGCGTATTAAACCATCAGGGGAACACACTCTCCTCACTTATACTGTTCACCTGGTGACATGTCCCGTGCGTATTAAACAATCAGTGGAACACACTCTCCTCACTTATACTGTTCATCTGGTAACATGTCCCGTCTATATTAAAGCATCAGTGGACTTTTCACCTGGTAACATGTCCCATGTGTATCAAACCATCAGTGGAACACACTCTCCTCACTTATACTGTTCACCTGGTAACATGTCCCGTGAGTATTAAACCATCAGTGGAACACACTCTCCTCACTTATACTGTTCACCTGGTAACATGTTCCGTGTGTATTAAACCATCAGGGGAACACACTCTCCTCACTTATACTGTTCACCTGGTAACATGCCCCGTGCGTATTAAACCATCAGGGGAACACACTCTCCTCACTAATATTGTTCACCTGGTAACATGTCCCATGTATATTAAAGCATCAGTGGACTTTTCACCTGGTAACATGTCCCATGTGTATCAAACCATCAGTGGAACACACTCTCCTCACTTATACTGTTCACCTGGTAACATGTCCCGTGTGTATTAAACCATCAGTGGAACACACTCTCCTCACTTATACTGTTCACCTGGTAACATGTTCCGTGTGTATTAAACCATCAGGGGAACACACTCTCCTCACTTATACTGTTCACCTGGTAACATATCCCATGCATATTAAACCATCAGGGGAACACACTCTCCTCACTTATAATGTTCACCTGGTAACATGTCCCGTGCGCATTAAAACATCAGTGGAACACACTCTCCTCACTAATACTGTTCACCCGGTAACATGTCCCGTGCGTATTAAACAATCAGGGGAACATACTCTCCTCACTTATACTGTTCACCTGGTAACATGTCCCGTGTGTATTAAACCATCAGTGGAACACACTCTCCTCACTTATACTGTTCACCTGGTAACATGTCCCGTGTGTATTAAACCATCAGGGGAACACACTCTCCTCACTTATACTGTTCACCTGGTAACATGTCCCGTGCGTATTAAACCATCAGGGGAACACACTCTCCACACTTATAATGTTCACCTGGTGACATGTCCCCCGTGTATTAAAACATCAGGGGAACACACTCTCCTCACTTATACTGTTCACCTGGTAACATGTCCTGTGTTTATTAAACCAAGATGGGAACACACTCTCCTCACTTATACTGTTCACCTGGTAACATGTCCTGTGTTTATTAAACCATCATGGGAACACACTCTCCTCACTTATACTGTTCACCTGGTAACGTGTCCCGTGCTTATTAAAGAATCAGGGGAACACACTCTCCTCACTTATACTGTTCACCTGGTAACATGTCCCATGTATATTAAACCATCAGGGGAACACACTCTCCTCACTTATACTGTTCATCTGGTAACATGTCGCGTGTATATTAAACCATCAGGGGAACACACTCTCCTCAATTATACTGTTCACCTGGTAACATGTCCCATGTGCATTAAACAATCAGGGGAACACACTCTCCTCACTAATACTGTTCACCTGGTAACATGTCCCATGTATATTAAAACATCAGTGGACTTTTCACCTGGTAACATATCCCATGTGTATCAAACCATCAGTGGAACACACTCTCCTCACTTATACTGTTCACCTGGTAACATGTCCCGTGTATATTAAAGCATCAGTGGACTTTTCACCTGGTAACATGTCCCATGTATATTACACAATCAGGGGAACACACTCTCCTCACTTATACTGTTCACCTGGTAACATGTCCCGTGTGTATTAAACCATCAGGGGAACACACTCTCCTCACTTATACTGTTCACCTGGTAACATGTCCCGTGCGTATTAAACCATCAGGGGAACACACTCTCCTCACTAATACTGTTCACCTGGTCACATGTCCCATGTATATTAAACAATCAGGGGAACACACTCTCCATCACTTATACTGTTCTCCTGGCAACATGTCCCGTCAGTATTAAACAATCAGGGGAACACACTCTCCTCACTTATACATTCACCTGGTAACATGTCCTGTGTATATTAAACCATCAGGGGAACACACTCTCCTCACTTATACTGTTCACCTGGTAACATGTCCCGTGTGTATTAAACCATCAGGGGAAAACACTCTCCTCACTTATACTGTTCACCTGGTAACATGTCCCGTGCGTATTAAACCATCAGGGGAACACACTCTCCTCACTAATACTGTTCACATGGTCACATGTCCCATGTATATTAAACAATCAGGGGAACACACTCTCCTCACTTATACTGTTCTCCTGGCAACATGTCCCGTCAGTATTAAACAATCAGGGGAACACACTCTCCTCACTTATACATTCACCTGGTAACATGTCCTGTGTATATTAAACAATCAGGGGAACACATTCTCCTCACTTATGCAGTTCTCTTGGTGACAAGTCCCGTGTATATTAAACCATCAGGGGAACACATTCTCCTCACTTATACAGTTCACTTGGTGACAAGTCCCTTGTTTATTAAACAATCAGGGGAACACACTCTCCTCACTTATACTGTTCACCTGGTAACATGTCCCGTGCGTATTAAACAATCAGGGGAACACATTCTCCTCACTTATACTGTTCATCTGGTAACATGTCCCGTGTATATTAAACCATCAGTGGACTTTTCACCTGGTAACATGTCCCGTGTGTATCAAACCATCAGTGGAACACACTCTCCTCACTTATACTGTTCACCTGGTCACATGTCCCGTGTATATTAAACAATCAGGGGAACACATTCTCCTCACTTATACTGTTCACCTGGTAACATGTCCCGTGCGCATTAAAACATCAGTGGAACACACTCTCCTCACTAATACTGTTCACCTGGTAACATGTCCCGTGCGTATTAAACAATCAGGGGAACACACTCTCCTCAATTATACTGTTCATCTGGTAACATGTACCCTGTATATTAAACAATCAGGGGAACATACTCTCCTCACTTATACAGTTCACCTGGTAACATGTCCCGTGTGTATTAAACCATCAGTGGAACACACTCTCCTCACTTATACTGTTCACCTGGTAACATGTCCCGTGTGTATTAAACCATCAGGGGAACACACTCTCCTCACTTATACTGTTCACCTGGTGACATGTCCCGTGCGCATTAAAACATCAGTGGAACACACTCTCCTCACTAATACTGTTCACCTGGTAACATGTCCCGTGCGTATTAAACAATCAGGGGAACACACTCTCCTCAATTATACTGTTCATCTGGTAACATGTCAAGTGTATATTAAACAATCAGGGGAACATACTCTCCTCACTTATACTGTTCACCTGGTAACATGTCCCGTGTGTATTAAACCATCAGTGGAACACACTCTCCTCACTTATACTGTTCACCTGGTAACATGTCCCGTGTGTATTAAACCATCAGGGGAACACACTCTCCTCACTTATACTGTTCACCTGGTAACATGTCCCGTGCGTATTAAACCATCAGGGGAACACACTCTCCACACTTATAATGTTCACCTGGTGACATGTCCCCCGTGTATTAAAACATCAGGGGAACACACTCTCCTCACTTATACTGTTCACCTGGTAACATGTCCCGTGTGTATTAAACCATCAGGGGAACACACTCTCCTCACTTATACTGTTCACCTGGTAACATGTCCCGTGCGTATTAAACCATCAGGGGAACACACTCTCCTCACTAATACTGTTCAGCTGGTCACATGTCCCATGTATATTAAACAATCAGGGGAACACACTCTCCATCACTTATACTGTTCTCCTGGCAACATGTCCCGTCAGTATTAAACAATCAGGGGAACACACTCTCCTCACTTATACATTCACCTGGTAACATGTCCTGTGTATATTAAACCATCAGGGGAACACACTCTCCTCACTTATACTGTTCACCTGGTAACATGTCCCGTGTGTTATAAACCATCAGGGGAACACACTCTCCTCACTTATACTGTTCACCTGGTAACATGTCCCGTGCGTATTAAACCATCAGGGGAACACACTCTCCTCACTAATACTGTTCACCTGGTCACATGTCCCATGTATATTAAACAATCAGGGGAACACACTCTCCTCACTTATACTGTTCTCCTGGCAACATGTCCCGTCAGTATTAAAGAATCAGGGGAACACACTCTCCTCACTTATACATTCACCTGGTAACATGTCCTGTGTATATTAAACAATCAGGGGAACACATTCTCCTCACTTATACAGTTCTCTTGGTGACAAGTCCCGTGTATATTAAACCATCAGGGGAACACATTCTCCTCACTTATACAGTTCACTTGGTGACAAGTCCCTTGTTTATTAAACAATCAGGGGAACACACTCTCCTCACTTATACTGTTCACCTGGTAACATGTCCCGTGCGTATTAAACAATCAGGGGAACACATTCTCCTCACTTATACTGTTCATCTGGTAACATGTCCCGTGTATATTAAACCATCAGTGGACTTTTCACCTGGTAACATGTCCCGTGTGTATCAAACCATCAGTGGAACACACTCTCCTCACTTATACTGTTCACCTGGTCACATGTCCCGTGTATATTAAACAATCAGGGGAACACACTCTCCTCACTTATACTGTTCACCTGGTAACATGTCCCGTGCGTATTAAACAATCAGGGGAACACACTCTCCTCACTTATACTGTTCACCTGGTATCATGTCCCGTGTATAACAAACCATCAGTGGAAAGCACTCTCCTCACTTATACTGTTCACCTGGTAACATGTCCTGTGTGCATTAAGCAATCAGGGAAACACACTCTCCTCACTTATACAGTTCACTTGGTGAAATGTCCCATGCGTATTAAACCACCAGGGGAACAAACTCTCCTCACTTATACTGTTAACCTGGTAACATGTCCTGTGTGCATTAAACAATCAGAGGAACACACTCTCCTCACTTATACTGTTCATCTGGTAACATGTCCCGTGTATATTAAAGCATCAGTGGACTTTTCACCTGGTAACATGTCCCATGTGTATCAAACCATCAGTGGAACACACTCTCCTCACTTATACTGTTCACCTGGTAACATGTCCCGTGTGTATTAAACCATCAGGGGAACACACTCTCCTCACTTATACTGTTCACCTGTTAACATGCCCCGTGCGTATTAAACCATCAGGGGAACACACACTCCTCACTAATACTGTTCACCTGGTAACATGTCCCATGTATATTAAAGCATCAGTGGACTTTTCACCTGGTAACATGTCCCATGTGTATCAAACCATCAGTGGAACACACTCTCCTCACTTATACTGTTCACCTGGTAACATGTCCCGTGTATATTAAAGCATCAGTGGACTTTTCACCTGGTAACATGTCCCATGTATATTAAGCAATCAGGGGAACACACTCTCCTCACTTATGCTGTTCACCTGGTAACATATCCCGTGTGTATTAAACCATCAGGGGAACACACTCTCCTCACTTATACTGTTCACCTGGTAACATGTCCCGTGCGTATTAAACCATCAGGGGAACACACTCTCCTCACTAATACTGTTGACCTGGTCACATGTCCCATGTATATTAAACAATCAGGGGAACACACTCTCCTCACTTATACTGTTCACCTGGTAACATGTCCCTTCAGTATTAAACAATCAGGGGAACACACTCTCCTCAATTATACATTCACCTGGTAACATGTCCTGTGTATATCAAACCATCAGGGGAACACACTCTCCTCACTTATACTGTTCACCTGGCAACATGTTCCGTGTATATTAAACAATCAGGGGAACACATTCTCCTCACTTATACAGTTCTTTTGGTGACAAGTCCCGTGTATATTAAACCATCAGGGGAACACATTCTCCTCACTTATACAGTTCACTTGGTGACAAGTCCCGTGTATATTAAACAATCAGGGGAACACACTCTCCTCACTTATACTGTTCACCTGCTAACATGTCCCGTGCGTATTAAACAATCAGGGGAACACATTCTCCTCCCTTATACTGTTCATCTGGTAACATGTCCCGTGTATATTAAACCCTCAGTGGACTTTTCACCTGGTAACATGTCCCATGTGTATCAAACCATCAGGGGAACACAGTCTCCTCACTTATACTGTTCACCTGGTAACATGTCCCATGCATATTAAACCATCAGGGGAACACACTCTCCTCACTTATACTGTTCACCTGGTAACATGTCCCGTGCGCATTAAACCATCAGTGGAACACACTCTCCTCACTAATATTGTTCACCTGGTAACATGTCCTGTGTTTATTAAACCAACATGGGAACACACTCTCCTCACTAATACTGTTCACCTTGTAACATGCCCTGTGTGCATTAAACCATCAGGGGAACACACTCTCCTCACTAATACTGTTCACCTGGTGACATGTCCCGTGCGTATTAAACAATCAGGGGAACACACTCTCCTCACTTATACTGTTCACCTGGTAACATGTCCCGTGTGTATTAAACCATCAGTGGAACACACTCTCCTCACTTATACTGTTCACCTGGTAACATGTCCCGTGTGTATTAAACCATCAGGGGAACACACTCTACTCACTTATACTGTTCACCTGGTAACATGTCCCGTGCGTATTAAACCATCAAGGGAAAACACTCTCCACACTTATAATGTTCTCCTGGTGACATGTCCCCCGTGTATTAAAACATCAGGGGACCACACTCTCCTCACTTATACTGTTCACCTGGTAAAATGTCCTGTGTTTATTAAACCAACATGGGAACACACTCTCCTCACTTATACTTTTCACCTGGTAACATGTCCTGTGTGCATTAAACAATCAGAGGAACACACTCTCCTCACTTATACTGTTCATCTGGTAACATGTCCCGTGTATATTAAAGCATCAGTGGACTTTTCACCTGGTAACATGTCCCATGTGTATCAAACCATCAGTGGAACACACTCTCCTCACTTATACTGTTCACCTGGTAACATGTCCCGTGTGTATTAAACCATCAGGGGAACACACTCTCCTCACTTATACTGTTCACCTGTTAACATGCCCCGTGCGTATTAAACCATCAGGGGAACACACACTCCTCACTAATACTGTTCACCTGGTAACATGTCCCATGTATATTAAAGCATCAGTGGACTTTTCACCTGGTAACATGTCCCATGTGTATCAAACCATCAGTGGAACACACTCTCCTCACTTATACTGTTCACCTGGTAACATGTCCCGTGTATATTAAAGCATCAGTGGACTTTTCACCTGGTAACATGTCCCATGTATATTAAGCAATCAGGGGAACACACTCTCCTCACTTATGCTGTTCACCTGGTAACATATCCCGTGTGTATTAAACCATCAGGGGAACACACTCTCCTCACTTATACTGTTCACCTGGTAACATGTCCCGTGCGTATTAAACCATCAGGGGAACACACTCTCCTCACTAATACTGTTGACCTGGTCACATGTCCCATGTATATTAAACAATCAGGGGAACACACTCTCCTCACTTATACTGTTCACCTGGTAACATGTCCCTTCAGTATTAAACAATCAGGGGAACACACTCTCCTCACTTATACATTCACCTGGTAACATGTCCTGTGTATATCAAACCATCAGGGGAACACACTCTCCTCACTTATACTGTTCACCTGGCAACATGTTCCGTGTATATTAAACAATCAGGGGAACACATTCTCCTCACTTATACAGTTCTTTTGGTGACAAGTCCCGTGTATATTAAACCATCAGGGGAACACATTCTCCTCACTTATACAGTTCACCTGGTGACAAGTCCCGTGTATATTAAACAATCAGGGGAACACACTCTCCTCACTTATACTGTTCACCTGCTAACATGTCCCGTGCGTATTAAACAATCAGGGGAACACATTCTCCTCACTTATACTGTTCATCTGGTAACATGTCCCGTGTATATTAAACCCTCAGTGGACTTTTCACCTGGTAACATGTCCCATGTGTATCAAACCATCAGGGGAACACAGTCTCCTCACTTATACTGTTCACCTGGTAACATGTCCCATGCATATTAAACCATCAGGGGAACACACTCTCCTCACTTATACTGTTCACCTGGTAACATGTCCCGTGCGCATTAAACCATCAGTGGAACACACTCTCCTCACTAATATTGTTCACCTGGTAACATGTCCTGTGTTTATTAAACCAACATGGGAACACACTCTCCTCACTAATACTGTTCACCTTGTAACATGCCCTGTGTGCATTAAACCATCAGGGGAACACACTCTCCTCACTAATACTGTTCACCTGGTGACATGTCCCGTGCGTATTAAACAATCAGGGGAACACACTCTCCTCACTTATACTGTTCACCTGGTAACATGTCCCGTGTGTATTAAACCATCAGTGGAACACACTCTCCTCACTTATACTGTTCACCTGGTAACATGTCCCGTGTGTATTAAACCATCAGGGGAACACACTCTACTCACTTATACTGTTCACCTGGTAACATGTCCCGTGCGTATTAAACCATCAAGGGAAAACACTCTCCACACTTATAATGTTCTCCTGGTGACATGTCCCCCGTGTATTAAAACATCAGGGGAACACACTCTCCTCACTTATACTGTTCACCTGGTAAAATGTCCTGTGTTTATTAAACCAACATGGGAACACACTCTCCTCACTTATACTTTTCACCTGGTAACATGTCCTGTGCGTTTTAAAGAATCAGGGGAACACACTCTCCTCACTTATACTGTTCACCTGGTAACATGCCCCATGTGCATTAAACAATCAGGGGAACACACTCTCCTCACTTATACTGTTCTCCTGGCAACATGTCCCGTGTATATTAAACAATCAGGGGAACACATTCTCCTCACTTATACTGTTCACCTGGTAACATGTCCCATGTATATTAAACCATCAGGGGAACACACTCTCCTCACTTATACTTCTCACCTGGTAACATGTCCCGTGTATATTAAACAATCAGGGGAACACATTCTCCTCACTTATACAGTTCACTTGGTGACAAGTCCCGTGCGTATTAAACAATCAGGGGAACACATTCTCCTCACTTTTACTGTTCACCTGGTAACATGTCCCGTGTATATTACACCATCAGGGGAACACACTCTCCTCACTTATACTGTTCACCTGGTATCATGTCCCGTATATAACAAACCATCAGGGGAAAGCACTCTCCTCACTTATACTGTTCACCTGGTAACATGCCCCGTGTGCATTAAAGAATCAGGGGAACACACTCTCCTCACTTATACTGTTCTCCTGGCAACATGTCCCGTCAGTATTAAACCATCAGGGGAACACACTCTCCTCACTTATACTGTTCACCTGGTGACATGTCCCGTGTATATTAAACCATCAGGGGAACACACTCTGCTCACTTATACTGTTCACCTGGTGACATGTCCCGTGTATATTAAACCATCAGGGGAACACACTCTCCTCACTTATACTGTTCACCTGGTATCATGTCCCGTGTATAATAAACCATCAGGGGAAAGCACTCTCCTCACTTATACTGTTCACCTGGTAACATGTCCCGTGTATATTAAACCATCAGGGGAACACACTCTCCTCACTTATACTGTTCACCTGGTAAAATGTCGCGTGTATATTAAACCATCAGGGGAACACACTCTCCTCACTTATACTGTTCACCTGGTAACATGTCCCATGTGTTTTAAACCATCAGGGGAACACCCTCTCCTCACTTATACTGTTCACCTGGTAACATGCCCCATGTGCATTAAACCATCAGGGGAACACACTCTCCTCACTTATACTGTTCACCTTGTAACATGCCCCATGTGCATTAAACAATCAGGGGAACACACTCTCCTCACTTATACTGTTCTCCTGGCAACATGTCCCGTCAGTATTAAACAATCAGGGGAACACACTCTCCTCACTTACACTGTTCACCTGGTAACATGTCCCATGTATATGAAACCATCAGGGGAACACACTCTCCTCACTTATACTGTTCACCTGGTGACATGTCCCGTGTGTATTAAACAATCAGGGCAACACACTCTCCTCACTTATACATTCACCTGGTAACATGTCCTGTGTATATTAAACCATCAGCAGAACACACTCTCCTCACTGAGACTGTTCATCTGGTAACCTGTCCCGTGTGTATTAAACCATCAGGGGAACACACTCTCCTCACTTACACTGTTCACCTGGTAACATGTCCCATGTATATTAAACCATCAGGGGAACACACTCTCCTCACTTATACTGTTCAACTGGCAACATGTCCAGTGTATATTAAACAATCAGGGGAACACATTCTCCTCACTTATGCAGTTCTCTAGGTAACAAGTCCCGTGTATATTAAACCATCAGGGGAACACATTCTCCTCACTTATACAGTTCACTTGGTGACAAGTCCCCTGCGTGTTAAACAATCAGGGGAACACATTCTCCTCACTTATACTGTTCACCTGGTAACATGTCCCATGTATATTAAACCATCAAGGGGAACACACTCTCCTCACTTATACTGTTCACTTGGTGACAAGTCCCGTGCGTATTAAACAATCAGGGGAACACATTCTCCTCACTTATACTGTTCACCTGGTAACATGTCCCATGTATATTAAACCATCAAGGGGAACACACTCTCCTCACTTATACTGTTCACTTGGTGACAAGTCCCGTGCGTATTAAACAATCAGGGGAACACATTCTCCTCACTTATACTGTTCACCTGGTAACATGTCCCATGTATATTAAACAATCAGGGGAACACACTCTCCTCACTTATACTGTTCACTTGGTGACAAGTCCCGTGCGTATTAAACCATCAGGGGAACACACTTTCCTCACTTATACTGTTCACCTGGTAACATGTCCCGTCAGTATTAAACCATCAGGGGAACACACTCTCCTCACTTATACTGTTCACCTGGTGACATGTCCCGTGTATATTAAACCATCAGGGGAACACACTCTCCTCACTTATACTGTTCATCTGGTGACATGTCCCGTGTGTATTAAACCATCAGGGGAACACACTCTCCTCACTTATTCTGTTCACCTGGTAACATGACCCGTGTGTATTAAACAATCAGGGGAACACACTCTCCTCACTTATACTGTTCACCTGGTGACATGTCCCGTGTATATTGAACCATCAGTGGAACACACTCGCCTCACTTATACTGTTCACCTGGTGACATGTCCCGTGTATATTAAACCATCAGGGGAACACACTCGCCTCACTTATACTGTTCACCTGGTAACATGTCCCGTGTATAGTAAACCATCAGGGGAACACACTCGCCTCACTTATACTGTTCACCTGGTAACATGTCCCGTGTATAACAAACCATCAGGGGAAAGCACTCTCCTCACTTATACTGTTCACCTGGTAACATGTCCTGTGTGCATTAAACCATCAGGGGAACACACTCTCCTCACTTATACTGTTCACCTGGTATCATGTCCCGTGTATAACAAACCATCAGGGGAAAGCACTCTCCTCACTTATACTGTTCACCTGGTAACATGTCCTGTGTGCATTAAACCATCAGGGGAACACACTCTCCTCACTTATACTGTTCACCTGGTATCATGTCCCGTGTATAACAAACCATCAGGGGAACACACTCTCCTCACTTATACTGTTCACCTGGTAACATGTCCTGTGTATATTAAACAATCAGGGGAACACACGCTCCTCACTTATACTGTTCATCTGGAAACATGTCCCGTACATATTAAACCATCAGGGGAACACACTCTCCTCACTTATACTGTTCACCTGGTGACATGTCCCGTGTGTATTAAACAGTCAGGGGAACACACTCACCTCCCTTATACTGTTCACCTGCTGAGATGTCCCGTGCGTATTAAACAATCAGGGGAACACACTCTCCTCACTTATACTGTTCACTTGGTTACATGTACCGTGCATATTAAACAATCAGGGGAAAGCACTCTCCTCGCTTATACTGTTCACCTGGTAACATGTCCCGTGTATATTAAACCATCAGGGGAACACATTCTCCTCACTTATACTGTTCACCTGGTAAAATGTCCCGTGTATATTAAACCATCAGGGTAACACATTCTCCTCACTTATACTGTTCACCTGGTGAAATGTCCCGTGTGCATTAAAAAATCTGGGGAACACATTCCCCTCACTAATACTGTTCACCTGGTAACATGTCCCATGTGTATTAAAAAATCAGGGGAACACATACCCCTCACTTATACTGTTCACCTGGTAACATGTCCCGTGTATATTAAACAATCAGGGGAATACACTCTCCTCACTAATACTGTTCACCTGGTAACATGTCCCATGTGTATTAAAAAATCTGGGGAACACATTCCCCTCACTAATACTGTTCACCTGGTAACATGTCCCATGTGTATTAAAAAATCAGGGGAACACATACCCCTCACTTATACTGTTCACCTGGTAACATGTCCCGTGTATATTAAACAATCAGGGGAATACACTCTCCTCACTAATACTGTTCACCTGGTAACATGTCCCATGTGTATCAAACCATCAGTGGAACACACTCTCCTCACTTATACTGTTCACTTGGTAACATGTCCCGCGAGTTTTGAACAATCAGGGGAACACACTCCCCTCACTAATCCTGTTCACCAGGTATCATGTCCTGTGTCTATTAAACCATCAATGGAACACACTCTCCTCACTTATACTGTTCACCTGGTAACATGTCTTGTGTGTATTAAACCATCAGGGGAACACACTCTCCTCACTTATACTGTTCACCTGGTAACATGACCCGTGTGTATTAAACAATCAGGGGAACACACTCTCCTCACTTATACTGTTCATCTGGTGACATGTCCCGTGTGTATTAAACCAACAGGGGAACACAATCTCCTCACTTATACTGTTCATCTGGTAAAATGTCCAGTGTATCTTAAACCATCAGGGGAACACAATCTCCTCAATTATACTGTTCATCTGGTAACATGTCCCGTGTGTATTAAACCAACAGGGGAACACACTCTCCTCACTTATACTGTTCACCTGGTGACATGTCCCGTGTATATAAAATCATCAGGGGAACACACTCTGCTCTCTTAAACTGTTCACCTGGTAACATGTCCGTGTATATAAAACAATCAGGGGAACACACTCTCCTCACTTATACTGTTCACCTGGTAACATGTCCCGTGTGTATGAAACCATCAGGGGAACACACTCTCCTCACTTATACTGTTCAACTGGTAACATGTCCCGTGCATATTAAACCATCAGGGGAACACACACTCCTCACTTATACTGCTCACCTGGTGACATGTCCCGTGTATATTAAACAATCAGGGGAACACACTCTTCTCACTTATATTGTTCACCTGGTAAAATGTCCCATGTGTATTAAACAATCAGGGGAACACACTCTACTCACTTATACTGTTCACCTGGCAACATGTCCGTGTATATAAAACCATCAGGGGAACACAATCTCCTCACTTATACTGTTCATCTGGTAACATGTCCCGTGTGTATGAAACCATCAGGGGAACACACTCTCCTCACTTATACTGTTCACCTGGTGACATGTCCCATGTATATTAAACCATCAGGGGAACACACTCTCCTCACTTAAACTTTTCACCTGTTGACATGTCCCGTGTGTATTAAGGAATCAGGGGAACACACTCTCCTCACTTAAACTTTTCACCTGATGACATGTCCTGTGTATATTAAACCATCAGGGGAACACACTCTCCTCACTTTTACTGTTCACCTGGTAACATGTCCCGTGTATATTGAACAATCAGGGGAACACACTCTCCTCACTTATACTGTTCACCTGGTAACATGTCCCGTGCGTATTAAATAATCAGGGGGACACACAAACCTCACTTATACTGTTCACCTGGTAACATGTCCTGTGCGTATTAAACTATCAGGGGAACACACTCTCCTCGCATATACTGTTCACCTGGTAACATGTCCCGTGCGTATTAAACAATCAGGGGAACACACTCTCCTCTCTTATACTGTTCACCTGGTAACATGTCCCGTATGTATTAAACAATCAAGTGAACACACTCTCCTCACTTATACTGTTCTCCTGGTAACATGTCCTGTGTAGATTAAACCGTCAGGGGAACACACTCTCCTCACTTATATTATTCACCTGATAACATGTCCCGTGTGTATTAAACCATCAGGGGAAGAGACTCTTCTCATTTACACTGTTCACCTGGTAACATGTCCCATGTATATTGAACCATCAGGTGAACACACTCTCCTCACTTATACTGTTCACCTGGTAACATGTCCCGTGTATATTAAACAATCAGGGGATCACACTCTCCTCAATTATACTGTTCACCGGCTGACATGTCCCGGGTATATTAAACCATCAGCGGAACACACTCTCCTCACTTATACTGTTCACCTGGTAACATGTCCCGTGCGTGTTAAACCATCAGGGGAACACACTCTCCTCACTTATACTGTTCACCTGGCAACATGTCCCGTGAGTATTAAACAATCAGGGGAACACACTCTCCTCACTTATTCTGTTGACCTGGTGACATGTCCCGTGAGTATTAAACAATCTGGGGAACACACTCTCCTCACTTATACTGTTCACCTGGTAACATGTCCCGTGCGTGTTAAACCATCAGGGGAACACACTCTCCTCACATATACTGTTCACCTCGTAACATGTCCTGTGCATATTAAACCATCAGGGGAACACATTCTCCTCACTTACACTGTTCTCCTGGTAACATGTCCTGTGTGTATTAAACCATCAGGGGAACACACTCTCCTCACTTATACTGCTCACCTGCTAACATGTCCCGTGTGCATTAAACAATCAGGGGAACACACTCTCCTCACTTATACTGTTCACCTGGTAACATGTCCCGTGAGTATTAAACAATCAGGGGAACACACTCTCCTCACTTATACTGTTCACCTGGTAACATGTCCCGTGTATATTAAACCATCAGGGGTACACACTCTCCTCACTTATACTGCTCACCTGCTAACATGTCCCGTGTGCATTAAACAATCAGGGGAACACACACTCCTCACTTATACTGTTCACCTGGTAACATGTCCCCTGTATATTAAACCATCAGGGGAACACACTCTCCTCACTTCTCCTGTTCACCTGGTAACATGTCCCGTGTATATTAAACAATCAGGGGATCACACTCTCCTCAATTATACAGTTCACCTGCTGACATGTCCCGGGTATATTAAACCATCAGCGGAACACACTCTCCTCACTTATACTGTTCACCTGGTAACATGTCCCGTGCGTGTTAAACCATCAGGGGAACACACTCTCCTCACTTACACTGTTCACCTGGCAACATGTCCCGTGAGTATTAAACAATCAGGGGAACACACTCTCCTCACTTATACTGTTGACCTGGTGACATGTCCCGTGTGTATTAAACAATCTGGGGAACACACTCTCCTCACTTATACTGTTCACCTGGTAACTTGTCCCGTGCGTGTTAAACCATCAGGGGAACACACTCTCCTCACATATACTGTTCACCTGGTAACATGTCCTGTGTATATTAAACCATCAGGGGAACACATTCTCCTCACTTACACTGTTCACCTGGTAACATGTCCTGTGTGTATTAAACCATCAGGGGAACACACTCTCCTCACTTATACAGTTCACCTTGTGTCATGTCCTGTCAGTATTAAACAATCAGGGGAACACATTCTCCTCAATTATACTGTTCACCTGGTAACATGTCCCGTGCGTGTTTAACCATCAGGGGAACACACGCTCCTCACTTACACTGTTCAGCTGGTAACATGTCCCGTGAGTATTAAACTATCAGGGGAACACACTCTCCTCACTAATACTGTTCACCTGGTAATATGTCCTGTGTGTATTAAACAATCAGGGGAATACACTCTCCTCACTTATACTGTTCACCTGGTAACATGTCCCGTGTATATTAAACCATCAGGGGAACACACTCTCCTCAATTATACTGTTCACCTGGTAACATGTCCCGTGTGTATTAAACCATCAGGGGAAAGCACTCCCCTCACTTATACTGTTCTCCAGG
This sequence comes from Heterodontus francisci, assembly GCF_036365525.1. NCBI lineage: Eukaryota > Metazoa > Chordata > Chondrichthyes > Heterodontiformes > Heterodontidae > Heterodontus > Heterodontus francisci. The sequence goes on along the minus strand of NW_027140589.1, from coordinate 6,126,086 downwards.
TAACATGTCCCGTGTATATGAAAACATCAGGGGAACACACTCTCCTCACTTATACTGTTCACCTGATAACATGTACCGTGTGTATTAAACCATCAGGGGAACACACTCTCCTCAATAATACATTTCACTTGGTGACATGTCCCGTGTATATTAAACCATCAGGGGAACGCACTCTCCTCACTTATACTGTTGACTTGGTAACATGCACCGTGTGTATTAAACCATAAGGGGAACACACTCTCCTCAATTATACTGTTCACCTGGTAACATGTACCGTGTGTATTAAACCATCAGGGGAACACACTCTCCTCAATTATACATTTCACTTGGTGACATGTCCCGTGTGTATTGAACAATCAGGGGAACACACTCTCCTCACTTATACTGTTCACCTGGAAACATGTCCCGTGCGCATTGAACAATCAGGGGAACACACTCTCCTCACTTATACTGTTCACCTGGTAACATGTCCCGTGTATATTAAACCATCAGGGGAACACTCTCTCCTCACTTACACTGTTCACCAGGTGACATGTCCCGTGTGTATTAAACAATCAGGGGAACACACTCTCCTCACTTATACTGTTCACCTGGTGACATGTCCCGTGTGTATTAAACAATCAGGGGATCACACTCTCCTCACTTATACTGTTCACCTGGTGACATGTCCCGTGTGTATTAAACAATCAGGGGAACACACTCTCCTCACTTATACTGTTCACCTGGTGACATGTCCCGTGAGTATTAAACAATCAGGGGAACACACTTTCCTCACTTATACTGTTCACCTGGTAACATGTCCCGTGCGTGTTAAACCATCAGGGGAACACACTCTCCTCACTTATACTGTTCACCTGGTGACATGTCCCGTGAGCATTAAACAATCAGGGGAACACACTCTCCTCAATTATACTGTTCACCTGGTAACATGTCCGGTGCGTGTTTTACCATCAGGGGAACACACTCTCCTCACTTACACTGTTCAGCTGGTAACATGTCCCGTGAGTATTAAACAATCAGGGGAATACACTCTCCTCACTTATACTGTTCACCTGGTAACATGTCCCGTGTATATTAAACCATCAGGGGAACACACTCTCCTCAATTATACTGTTCACCTGGTAACATGTTCCGTGTGTGTTAAACCATCAGGGGAAAGCACTCCCCTCACTTATACTGTTCTCCAGGTAACATGTCCCGTGTATATGAAACCATCAGGGGAACACACTCTCCTCACTTATACTGTTCACCTGATAACATGTACCGTGTGTATTAAACCATCAGGGGAACACACTCTCCTCAATAATACATTTCACTTGGTGACATGTCCCGTATATATTAAACCATCAGGGGAACACACTCTCCTCACTTATACTGTTGACCTGGTAACATGCACCGTGTGTATTGAACAATCAGGGGAACACACTCTCCTCACTTATACTGTTCACCTGGTAACATGTCCCGTGTGCATTGAACAATCAGGGGAACACACTCTCCTCACTTATACTGTTCACCTTGTAACATGTCCCGTGTATATTAAACCATCAGGGGAACACACTCTCCTCACTTATACTGTTCACCTGGTGACATGTCCCGTGTGTATTAAACAATCAGGGGAACACAGTCTCCTCACTTATACTGTTCACCTGGTGACATGTCCAGTGTGTATTAAACAATCAGGGGATCACACTCTCCTCAATTATACTGTTCACCTGCTGACATGTCCCGTGAGTATTAAACAGTCAGGGGAACACACTCTCCTCACTTATACTGTTCACCTGGTAACATGTCCCGTGCGTGTTAAACCATCAGGGGAACACACTCTCCTCACTTATACTGTTCACCTTGTAACATGTCCCGTGCGTGTTCAACCATCAGGGGAACACACTCTCCTCACTTATACTGTTCACCTGGCAACATGTCCCGTGAGTATTAAACAATCAGGGGAACACAGTCTCCTCAATTATACTGTTCACTTGGTAACATGTCCCGTGTATATTAAACCATCAGGGGAACACACTCTCCTCACTTATACTATTCACCAGGTGACATGGCCCGTGTGTATTAAACAATCAGGGGAACACACTCTCCTCACTTATACTGTTCACCTGGTAACATGTCCCGTGCGTGTTAAACAATCAGGGGAACACAGTCTCCTCACTTATACTGTTCACCTGGTGACATGTCCCGTGTGTATTAAACAATCACGGGATCACACTCTCCTCAATTATACTGTTCACCTGCTGACATGTCCCGTGAGTATTAAACAATCAGGGGAACACACTCTCCTCAATTACACTGTTCAGCTGGTAACATGTCCCGTGAGTATTAAACAATCAGGGGAACACACTCTCCTCAATTACACTGTTCAGCTGGTAACATGTCCCGTGAGTATTAAACTATCAGGGGAACACACTCTCCTCACTTATACTGTTCACCTGGTAATATGTCCTGTGTGTATTAAACAATCAGGGGAATACACTCTCCTCACTTAAACTGTTCACCTGGTAACATGTCCCGTGTATATTAAACCATCAGGGGAACAGATTCTCCTCAATTATACTGTTCACCTGGTAACATGTTCCGTGTGTGTTAAACCATCAGGGGAAAGCACTCCCCTCACTTATACTGTTCTCCAGGTAACATGTCCCGTGTATATAAAACCATCAGGGGAACACACTCTCCTCAGTTATACTGTTCACCTGATAACATGTACCGTGTGTATTAAACCATCAGGGGAACACACTCTCCTCAATAATACATTTCACTTGGTGACATGTCCCGTGTATATTAAACAATCAGGGGAACACACTCTCCTCACTTATACTGTTGACCTGGTAACATGCACCGTGTGTATTAAACCATCAGGGGAACACACTCTCCTCACTTATACTGTTCACCTGGTAACATGTACCGTGTGTATTGAACAATCAGGGGAACACACTCTCCTCACTTATACTGTTCACCTGGTAACATGTCCCGTGTATATTAAACCATCAGGGGAACACTCTCTCCTCACTTACACTGTTCACCAGGTGACATGTCCCGTGTGTATTAAACAATCAGGGGAACACACTCTCCTCACTTATACTGTTCACCTGGTGACATGTCCCGTGTGTATTAAACAATCAGGGGAACACAGTCTCCTCACTTATACTGTTCACCTGGTGACATGTCCCGTGTGTATTAAACAATCAGGGGATCACACTCTCCTCAATTATACTGTTCACCTGCTGACATGTCCCGTGACTATTAAACAATCAGGGGAACACACTCTCCTCACTTATACTGTTCACCTGGTAACATGTCCAGTGCGTGTTAAACCATCAGGGGAACACACTCTCCTCACTTATACTGTTCACCTGGCAACATGTCCCGTGAGCATTAAACAATCAGGGGAACACACTCTCCTCACTTATACTGTTCACCTGGTAACATGTCCCGTGCGTGTTCAACCATCAGGGGAACACACTCTCCTCACTTATACTGTTCACCTGGCAACATGTCCCGTGAGCATTAAACAATCAGGGGAACACAGTCTCCTCAATTATACTGTTCACTTGGTAACATGTCCCGTGTATATTAAACCATCAGGGGAACACACTCTCCTCACTTATACTGTTCACCAGGTGACATGTCCTGTTTGTATTAAACCATCAGGGGAACTCACACTGCTCACTTATACTCTTCACCTGGTAACATGTCCCGTGCATATTAAACAATCAGGGGAACAACCTCTCCTCACTTATACTGTTCAGCTGGTAACATGTACCGGGTATATTAAACCATCAGGGGAACACACTTTCCTCACTTATACTGTTCACCTGGTAACATGTCCCGTGTGTATTAAACAATCAGGGGAACACACACTCCTCACTTATACAGTTCACCTGGTGACATGTCCCGTGTGTATTAAATCATCAGGGGAACACACTCTCCTCACTTATACTGTTTACCTGGTCACATGTCCCATGTATATTAAACCATATGGGGAACATACTCTCCTCACTTATACACTTCACCTGGCAACATGTCCCGGGTGTATTAAACCATCAGGGGAACACACTCTCCTCACTTATACTGTTCACCTGGTAACATGTCCCGGGTGTATTAAACCATCAGGGGAATACACTCTCCTCACTTATACTGTTGACCAGGTAACATGTCCCGTGCATGTTAAACCATCAGGGGAACACACTTTCCTCACTTATACTGTTCACCTGGAAACATGTCCCATGTATATTAAACCATCAGGGGAACACACTCTCCTCACTTATACTGTTCACCTGGAAACATGTCCCGTGCGTGTTAAACCATCAGGGGAACACACTCTCCTCACATATACTGTTCACCTCGTAACATGTCCTGTGCATATTAAACCATCAGGGGAACACATTCTCCTCACTTACACTGTTCTCCTGGTAACATGTCCTGTGTGTATTAAACCATCAGGGGAACACACTCTCCTCACTTATACTGCTCACCTGCTAACATGTCCCGTGTGCATTAAACAATCAGGGGAACACACTCTCCTGACTTATACTGTTCAGCTGGTAACATGTCCCGTGAGTATTAAACAATCAGGGGAACACACTCTCCTCACTTATACTGTTCACCTGGTAACATGTCCCGTGTATATTAAACCATCAGGGGAACACACTCTCCTCACTTATACTGCTCACCTGCTAACATGTCCCGTGTGCATTAAACAATCAGGGGAACACACACTCCTCACTTATACTGTTCACCTGGGAACATGTCCCATCTATATTTAACAAATCGGGGGAACACAATCTCCTCACTTATACTGTTCACCTGGTAACATGTCCCCTGTATATTAAACCATCAGGGGAACACACTCTCCTCACTTCTCCTGTTCACCTGGTAACATGTCCCGTGTATATTAAACAATCAGGGGATCACACTCTCCTCAATTATACTGTTCACCTGCTGACATGTCCCGGGTATATTAAACCATCAGCGGAACACACTCTCCTCACTTATACTGTTCACCTGGTAACATGTCCCGTGCGTGTTAAACCATCAGGGGAACACACTCTCCTCACTTACACTGTTCACCTGGCAACATGTCCCGTGAGTATTAAACAATCAGGGGAACACACTCTCCTCACTTATACTGTTGACCTGGTGACATGTCCCGTGTGTATTAAACAATCTGGGGAACACACTCTCCTCACTTATACTGTTCACCTGGTAACATGTCCCGTGCGTGTTAAACCATGTAGGGGAACACACTCTCCTCACATATATTGTTCACCTGGTAACATGTCCTGTGTATATTAAACCATCAGGGGAACACATTCTCCTCACTTGCACTGTTCACCTGGTAACATGTCCTGTGTGTATTAAACAATCAGGGGAACACACTCTCCTCACTTATACAGTTCACCTGGTGTCATGTCCTGTCAGTATTAAACAATCAGGGGAACACACTGTCCTCAATTATACTGTTCACCTGGTAACATGTCCCGTGCGTGTTTAACCATCAGGGGAACACACTCTCCTCACTTATACTGTTCACCTGGTAATATGTCCTGTGTGTATTAAACAATCAGGGGAATACACTCTCCTCACTTATACTGTTCACCTGGTAACATGTCCCGTGTATATTAAACCATCAGGGGAAAAGACTCTCCTCACTTATACTGTTCACCTGGTAACATGTCCCGTGTGTATCAAACCATCAGGTGAAAGCACTCCCCTCACTTATACTGTTCTCCAGGTAACATGTCCCGTGTATATGAAAACATCAGGGGAACACACTCTCCTCACTTATACTGTTCACCTGATAACATGTACCGTGTGTATTAAACCATCAGGGGAACACACGCTCCTCAATAATACATTTCACTTGGTGACATGTCCCGTGTATATTAAACCATCAGGGGAACGCACTCTCCTCACTTATACTGTTGACCTGGTAACATGCAGCGTGTGTATTAAACCATCAGGGGAACACACTCTCCTCAATTATACAATTCACTTGGTGACATGTCCCGTGTGTATTGAACAATCAGGGGAACACACTCTCCTCACTTATACTGTTCACCTGGTAACATGTCCCGTGCGCATTGAACAATCAGGGGAACACACTCTCCTCACTTATACTGTTCACCTGGTAACATGTCCCGTGTATATTAAACCATCAGGGGAACACTCTCTCCTCACTTACACTGTTCACCAGGTGACATGTCCCGTGTATATTAAACCATCAGGGGAACACTCTCTCCTCACTTACACTGTTCACCAGGTGACATGTCCCGTGTGTATTAAACCATCAGGGGAACACACTCTCCTCACTTATACTTTTCACCTGGTGACATGTCCCGTGTGTATTAAACAATCAGGGGATCACACTCTCCTCAATTATACTGTTCACCTGCTGACATGTCCCGTGAGTATTAAACAATCAGGGGAACACACTCTCCTCAATTATACTGTTCACCTGGTAACATGTCCGGTGCGTGTTTTACCATCAGGGAAACACACTCTCCTCACTTACACTGTTCAGCTGGTAACATGTCCCGTGAGTATTAAACTATCAGGGGAACACACTCTCCTCACTTATACTGTTCACCTGGTAATATGTCCTGTGTGTATGAAACAATCAGGGGAATACACACTCCTCACTTATACTGTTCACCTGGTAACATGTTCCTTGTGTGTTACACCATCAGGGGAAAGCACTCCCCTCACTTATACTGTTCTCCAGGTAACATGTCCCGTGTATATGAAACCATCAGGGGAACACACTCTCCTCACTTATACTGTTCACCTGATAACATGTACCGTGTGTATTAAACCATCAGGGGAACACACTCTCCTCAATAATACATTTCACTTGGTGACAGATCCCGTGTATATTAAACCATCAGGGGAACACACTCTCCTCACTTATACTGTTGACCTGGTAACATGCACCGTGTGTATTAAACCATCAGGGGAACACACTCTCCTCACTTATAATGTTCACCTGGTAACATGTACCGTGTGTATTAAACCATCAGGGGAACACACTCTCCTCAATTATACATTTCACTTGGTGACATGTCCCGTGTGTATTGAACAATCAGGGGAACACACTCTCCTCACTTATACTGTTCACCTGGTAACATGCCCCGTGTGCATTGAACAATCAGGGGAACACACTCCCCTCACTTATACTGTTCACCTGGTAACATGTCCCGTGTATATTAAACAATCAGGGGAACACACTCTCCTCACTTATACTGTTCACCTGGTGACATGTCCCGTGTGTATTAAACAATCAGGGGAACACAGTCTCCTTACTTATACTGTTCACCTGGTAACATGTCCCGTGTGTATTAAACAATCACGGGATCACACTCTCCTCAATTATACTGTTCACCTGCTGACATGTCCCGTGAGTATTAAACAATCAGGGGAACACACTCTCCTCACTTATACTGTTCTCCTGGCAACATGTCCCGTGAGCATTAAACAATCAGGGGAACACACTCTCCTCACTTATACTGTTCACCTTGTAACATGTCCCGTGCGTGTTCAACCATCAGGGGAACACACTCTCCTCACTTATACTGTTCACCTGGTAACATGTCCCGTGAGTATTAAACAATCAGGGGAACACAGTCTCCTCAATTATACTGTTCACTTGGTAACATGTCCCGTGTATATTAAACCATCAGGGGAACACACTCTCCTCACTTATACTGTTCACCTGGTAACATGTCCCGTGCGTGTTAAACAATCAGGGGAACACAGTCTCCTCACTTATACTGTTCACCTGTGACATGTCCCGTGTGTATTAAACAATCAGGGGAACACACTCTCCTCACTTATACTGTTCACCTGGTAATATGTCCTGTGTGTATTAAACAATCAGGGGAATACACTCTCCTCACTTAAACTGTTCACCTGGTAACATGTCCCGTGTATATTAAACCATCAGGGGAACACATTCTCCTCAATTATACTGTTCACCTGGTAACATGTTCCGTGTGTGTTAAACCATCAGGGGCAAGCACTCCCCTCACTTATACTGTTCTCCATGTAACATGTACCGTGTGTATTAAACCATCAGGGGAACACACTCTCCTCAATAATACATTTCACTTGGTGACATGTCCCGTGTATATTAAACCATCAGGGGAACGCACTCTCCTCACTTATAGTGTTGACCTGGTAACATGTACCGTGTGTATTGAACAATCAGGGGAACACACTCTCCTCACTTATACTGTTCACCTGGTAACATGTCCCGTGCGCATTGAACAATCAGGGGAACACACTCTCCTCACTTATACTGTTCACCTGGTAACATGTCCCGTGTATATTAAACCATCAGGGGAACACTCTCTCCTCACTTACACTGTTCACCAGGTAACATGTCCCGTGTGTATTAAACAATCACGGGATCACACTCTCCTCAATTATACTGTTCACCTGCTGACATGTCCCGTGAGTATTAAACAATCAGGGGAACACACTCTCCTCACTTACACTGTTCAGCTGGTAACATGTCCCGTGAGTATTAAACTATCAGGGGAACACACTCTCCTCACTTACACTGTTCAGCTGGTAACATGTCCCGTGAGTATTAAACCATCAGGGGAACACACTCTCCTCAATTATACTGTTCACCTGGTAACATGTACCGTGTGTATTAAACCATCAGTGGAACACACTCTCCTCAATTATACATTTCACTTGGTGACATGTCCCGTGTGTATTGAACAATCAGGGGAACACACTCTCCTCACTTATACTGTTCACCTGGTAACATGTCCCGTGCGCATTGAACAATCAGGGGAACACACTCTCCTCACTTATACTGTTCACCTGGTAACATGTCCCGTGTATATTAAACCATCAGGGGAACACTCTCTCCTCACTTACACTGTTCACCAGGTGACATGTCCCGTGTGTATTAAACAATCAGGGGAACACACTCTCCTCACTTATACTGTTCACCTGGTGACATGTCCCGTGTGTATTAAACAATCAGGGGATCACACTCTCCTCAATTATACTGTTCACCTGCTGACATGTCCCGTGAGTATTAAATAATCAGGGGAACACACTCTCCTCACTTATACTGTTCACCTGGTAACATGTCCCGTGCGTGTTAAACCATCAGGGGAACACACTCTCCTCACTTATACTGTTCTCCTGGCAACATGTCCCGTGAGCATTAAACAATCAGGGGAACACACTCTCCTCACTTATACTGTTCACCTTGTAACATGTCCCGTGCGTGTTCAACCATCAGGGGAACACACTCTCCTCACTTATACTGTTCACCTGGTAATATGTCCTGTGTGTATTAAACAATCAGGGGAACACACTCTCCTCACTTAAACTGTTCACCTGGTAACATGTCCCGTGTATATTAAACCATCAGGGGAACACATTCTCCTCAATTATACTGTTCAAAAGGTAACATGTTCCGTGTGTGTTAAACCATCAGGGGAAAGCAATCCCCTCACTTATACTGTTCTCCATGTAACATGTACCGTGTGTATAAAACCATCAGGGGAACACAATCTCCTCAATAATACATTTCACTTGGTGACATGTCCCGAGTATATTAAACCATCAGGGGAACGCACTCTCCTCACTTATACTGTTGACCTGGTAACATGCACCGTGTGTATTAAACCATCAGGGGAACACACTCTCCTCAATTATACTGTTCACCTGGTAACATGTACCGTGTGTATTAAACCATCAGTGGAACACACTCTCCTCAATTATACATTTCACTTGGTGACATGTCCCGTGTGTATTGAACAATCAGGGGAACACACTCTCCTCACTTATACTGTTCACCTGGTAACATGTCCCGTGCGCATTGAACAATCAGGGGAACACACTCTCCTCACTTATACTGTTCACCTGGTAACATGTCCCGTGTATATTAAACCATCAGGGGAACACTCTCTCCTCACTTACACTGTTCACCAGGTGACATGTCCCGTGTGTATTAAACAATCAGGGGAACACACTCTCCTCACTTATACTGTTCACCTGGTGACATGTCCCGTGTGTATTAAACAATCAGGGGATCACACTCTCCTCAATTATACTGTTCACCTGCTGACATGTCCCGTGTGTATTAAACAATCAGGGGAACACACTCTCCTCAATTATACTGTTCACCTGCTGACATGTCCCGTGAGTATTAAACAATCAGGGGAACACACTCTCCTCACTTATACTGTTCACCTGGTGACATGTCCCGTGTGTATTAAACAATCAGGGGAACACACTCTCCTCAATTATACTGTTCACCTGCTGACATGTCCCGTGAGTATTAAACAATCAGGGGAACACACTCTCCTCACTTATACTGTTCACCTGGTAACATGTCCCGTGCGTGTTAAACCATCAGGGGAACACACTCTCCTCACTTATACTGTTCTCCTGGCAACATGTCCCGTGAGCATTAAACAATCAGGGGAACACACTCTCCTCACTTATACTGTTCACCTTGTAACATGTCCCGTGCGTGTTCAACCATCAGGGGAACACACTCTCCTCACTTATACTGTTCACCTGGTAATATGTCCTGTGTGTATTAAACAATCAGGGGAACACACTCTCCTCACTTAAACTGTTCACCTGGTAACATGTCCCGTGTATATTAAACCATCAGGGGAACACATTCTCCTCAATTATACTGTTCAAAAGGTAACATGTTCCGTGTGTGTTAAACCATCAGGGGAAAGCACTCCCCTCACTTATACTGTTCTCCATGTAACATGTACCGTGTGTATTAAACCATCAGGGGAACACACTCTCCTCAATAATACATTTCACTTGGTGACATGTCCCGTGTATATTAAACCATCAGGGGAACGCACTCTCCTCACTTATACTGTTGACCTGGTAACATGCACCGTGTGTATTAAACCATCAGGGGAACACACTCTCCTCAATTATACCGTTCACCTGGTAACATGTACCGTGTGTATTAAACCATCAGGGGAACACACTCTCCTCAATTATACATTTCACTTGGTGACATGTCCCGTGTGTATTGAACAATCAGGGGAACAGACTCTCCTCACTTATACTGTTCACCTGGTAACATGTCCCGTGCGCATTGAACAATCAGGGGAACACACTCTCCTCACTTATACTGTTCACCTGGTAACATGTCCCGTGCGCATTGAACAATCAGGGGAACACACTCTCCTCACTTATACTGTTCACCTGGTAACATGTCCCGTGTATATTAAACCATCAGGGGAACACTCTCTCCTCACTTACACTGTTCACCAGGTGACATGTCCCGTGTGTATTAAACAATCAGGGGAACACACTCTCCTCACTTATACTGTTCACCTGGTGACATGTCCCGTGTGTATTAAACAATCAGGGGAACACAGTCTCCTCACTTATACTGTTCACCTGGTAACATGTCCCGTGCGTGTTAAACCATCAGGGGAACACACTCTCCTCACTTATACTGTTCTCCTGGCAACATGTCCCGTGAGCATTAAACAATCAGGGGAACACACTCTCCTCACTTATACTGTTCACCTTGTAACATGTCCCGTGCGTGTTCAACCATCAGGGGAACACACTCTCCTCACTTATACTGTTCACCTGGCAACATGTCCCGTGAGTATTAAACAATCAGGGGAACACAGTCTCCTCAATTATACTGTTCACTTGGTAACATGTCCCGTGTATATTAAACCATCAGGGGAACACACTCTCCTCACTTATACTGTTCACCTGGTAACATGTCCCGTGCGTGTTCAACCATCAGGGGAACACACTCTCCTCACTTATACTGTTCACCTGGTAACATGTCCCGTGTGTATTAAACAATCAGGGGAACACACTCTCCTCACTTATACTGTTCACCTGGTAACATGTCCCGTGCGTGTTAAACAATCAGGGGAACACAGTCTCCTCACTTATACTGTTCACCTGGTGACATGTCACGTGTGTATTAAACAATCACGGGATCACACTCTCCTCACTTATACTGTTCACCTGGTAATATGTCCCGTGTATATTAAACCATCAGGGGAACACAGTCTCCTCAATTATACTGTTCACCTGGTAACATGTTCCGTGTGTGTTAAACAATCAGGGGAATACACTCTCCTCACTTAAACTGTTCACCTGGTAACATGTCCCGTGTATATTAAACCATCAGGGGAACACAGTCTCCTCAATTATACTGTTCACCTGGTAACATGTTCCGTGTGTGTTAAACCATCAGGGGAAAGCACTCCCCTCACTTATACTGTTCTCCAGGTAACATGTCCCGTGTATATGAAACCATCAAGGGAACACACTCTCCTCACTTTTACTGTTCACCTGATAACATGTACCGTGTGTATTAAACCATCAGGGGAACACACTCTCCTCAATAATACATTTCACTTGGTGACATGTCCCGTGTATATTAAACCATCAGGGGAACACACTCTCCTCACTTATACTGTTGACCTGGTAACATGCACCGTGTGTATTAAACCATCAGGGGAACACACTCTCCTCACTTATACTGTTCACCTGGTAACATGTACCGTGTGTATTAAACCATCAGGGGAACTCACTCTCCTCAATTATACATTTCACTTGGTGACATGTCCCGTGTGTATTGAACAATCAGGGGAACACACTCTCCTCACTTATACTGTTCACCTGGTAACATGTCCCGTGTGCATTGAACAATCAGGGGAACACACTCTCCTCACTTATACTGTTCGCCTGGTGACATGTCCCGTGTGTATTAAACAATCAGGGGAACACAGTCTCCTCACTTATACTGTTCACCTGGTGACATGTCCCGTGTGTATATAACCAATCAGGGGATCACACTCTCCTCAATTATACTGTTCACCTGCTGACATGTCCCGTGACTATTAAACAATCAGGGGAACACACTCTCCTCACTTATACTGTTCACCTGGTAACATGTCCCGTGCGTGTTCAACCATCAGGGGAACACACTCTCCTCACTTATACTGTTCACCTGGCAACATGTCCCGTGAGTATTAAACAATCAGTGGAACACAGTCTCCTCAATTATACTGTTCACTTGGTAACATGTCCCGTGTATATTAAACCATCAGGGGAACACACTCTCCTCACTTATACTGTTCACCAGGTGACATGTCCCGTGTGTATTAAACAATCAGGGGAACACACTCTCCTCACTTATACTGTTCACCTGGTAACATGTCCCGTGCGTGTTAAACAATCAGGGGAACACAGTCTCCTCACTTATACTGTTCACCTGGTGACATGTCACGTGTGTATTAAACAATCACGGGATCACACTCTCCTCAATTATACTGTTCACCTGGTAACATGTCCCGTGAGTATTAAACAATCAGTGGAACACAGTCTCCTCAATTATACTGTTCACTTGGTAACATGTCCCGTGTATATTAAACCATCAGGGGAACACACTCTACTCACTTATACTGTTCACCAGGTGACATGTCCCGTGTGTATTAAACAATCAGGGGAACACACTCTCCTCACTTATACTGTTCACCTGGTAACATGTCCCGTGCGTGTTAAACAATCAGGGGAACACAGTCTCCTCACTTATACTGTTCACCTGGTGACATGTCACGTGTGTATTAAACAATCAGGGGAACACACTCTCCTCACTTATCCTGTTCACCTGCTGACATGTCCCGTGTGTATTAAACCATCAGGGGAACACACTCTCCTCACTTATACTGTTCACCTGGTAATATGTCCTGTGTGTATTAAACAATCAGGGGAATACACTCTCCTCACTTAAACTGTTCACCTGGTAACATGTCCCGTGTATATTAAACCATCAGGGGAACACAGTCTCCTCAATTATACTGTTCACCTGGTAACATGTTCCGTGTGTGTTAAACCATCAGGGGAAAGCACTCCCCTCACTTATACTGTTCTCCAGGTAACATGTCCCGTGTATATGAAACCATCAAGGGAACACACTCTCCTCACTTTTACTGTTCACCTGATAACATGTACCGTGTGTATTAAACCATCAGGGGAACACACTCTCCTCACTTATACTGTTGACCTGGTAACATGCACCGTGTGTATTAAACCATCAGGGGAACACACTCTCCTCACTTATACTGTTCACCTGGTAACATGTACCGTGTGTATTAAACCATCAGGGGAACTCACTCTCCTCAATTATACATTTCACTTGGTGACATGTCCCGTGTGTATTGAACAATCAGGGGAACACACTCTCCTCACTTATACTGTTCACCTGGTAACATGTCCCGTGTGCATTGAACAATCAGGGGAACACACTCTCCTCACTTATACTGTTCACCTGGTAACATGTCCCGTGTATATTAAACCATCAGGGGAACACTCTCTCCTCACTTACACTGTTCACCAGTTGACATGTCCCGTGTGTATTAAACAATCAGGGGAACACACTCTCCTCACTTATACTGTTCACCTGGTGACATGTCCCGTGTGTATTAAACAATCAGGGGAACACACTCTCCTCACTTATACTGTTCACCTGGTAACATGTCCCGTGTGCATTGAACAATCAGGGGAACACACTCTCCTCACTTATACTGTTCACCTGGTAACATGTCCCGTGTATATTAAACCATCAGGGGAACACTCTCTCCTCACTTACACTGTTCACCTGGTGACATGTCCCGTGTGTATATAACCAATCAGGGGATCACACTCTCCTCAATTATACTGTTCACCTGCTGACATGTCCCGTGACTATTAAACAATCAGGGGAACACACTCTCCTTACTTATACTGTTCACCTGGTAACATGTCCCGTGCGTGTTCAACCATCAGGGGAACACACTCTCCTCACTTATACTGTTCACCTGGCAACATGTCCCGTGAGTATTAAACAATCAGTGGAACACAGTCTCCTCAATTATACTGTTCACTTGGTAACATGTCCCGTGTATATTAAACCATCAGGGGAACACACTCTCCTCACTTATACTGTTCACCAGGTGACATGTCCCGTGTGTATTAAACAATCAGGGGAACACACTCTCCTCACTTATACTGTTCACCTGGTAACATGTCCCGTGCGTGTTAAACCATCAGGGGAACACACTCTCCTCACTTATACTGTTCACCTGGCAACATGTCCCGTGTATATTAAACAATCAGGGGAACACATTCTCCTCACTTATACTGTTCACCTGGTAACATGTCCTGTGTATATTAAACCATCAGGGGAACACATTCTCCTCACTTATACTGTTCACCTGGTAACATGTCCTGTGTGTATTAAACCATCAGGGAAGCACACTCTCCTCACTTATACTGTTCAGCTGGTAACATGTCCCGTGTGCATTAAACCATCAGTGGAACACTCTCTCCTCACTTATACAGTTCACTTGGTGAAATGTCCCGTGCGTATTAAACCATCAGGGGAACACACTCTCCTCACTTACACTGTTCAGCTGGTAGCATGTCCCGTGCATATTAAACCATCAGGGGAACACACTCTCCTCACTTCGACTGTTCATCTGGTAACATGTCCAGTGAATATTAAACCATCAGGGGAACACATTCTCCTCACTTATCCTGTTCACCTGGTGACATGTCCCGTTTGTATGAAACAATCAGGGGAACACACTCTCCTCACTTATACTGTTCACTTGGTTACATGTTCCATGTATATTAAACAATCAGGGGAACACACTCTCCTCACTTATACTGTTCACCTGGTAACATGTCCCGTGCGTGTTAAACCATCAGGGGAACACACTCTCCTGACTTATACTGTTCACTTGGTTACATGTTCCATGTATATTAAACAATCAGGGGAACACACTCTCCTCACTTATACTGTTCACCTGGTAACATGTCCCGTGCATATTAAACAATCAGGGGAACACACTCTCCTCACTTAAACTGTTCACCTGTTGACATGTCCTGTGTGTATTAAACCATCAGGGGAACACACTCTCCTCACTTATACTGTTCACCTGCGGAAATGTCCCATCAGTATTAAACCATCAGTGGAATACAATCTCCTCACTTATGCTGTTTACCTGGTAACATGTCCTGTGTGCATTAAACAACCAGGGGAACACACTCTCCTCACTTATACTGTTCACCAGGTGACATGTCCCGTGTATATTAAACAATCAGGGGAACACACTCTCCTCACTTATACTGTTCACCTGGTAACATGTCCCGTGCGTGTTAAACCATCAGGGGAACACACTCTCCTCACTGACACTGTTCACCTGGCAACATGTCCCGTACGTGTTAAACCATCAGGGGAACTCACTCTCCTCAATTATACTGTTCACCTGGTGACATGTCCCGTGAGTATTAAACAATCAGGGGAACACACTCTCCTCACTTATACTGTTCACCTGTTAACAAGTCCCGGGTATATTAAACCATCAGCGGAACACACTCTCCTCACTTATACTGTTCACCTGTTAACATGTCCCGTGCGTGTTAAACCATCAGGCCAACACACTCTCCTCACATATACTGTTCACCTGGTAACATGTCCCGTGAGTATTAAACAATCAGGGGAACACACTCTCCTCACTTGTACTGTTCACCTGGTAACATGTCCTGTGTATATTAAACCATCAGGGGAACACATTCTCCTCACTTGTACTGTTCACCTGGTAACATGTCCTGTGTATATTAAACAATCAGGGGAACACACTCTCCTCACTTATACTGTTCACCTGGGAACATGTCCTGTGTGTATTAAACCATCAGGGAAACACACTCTCCTCACTTATACTGTTCACCTGGTAACATGTCCCGTGTGTATTAAACAATCAGGGGAACACACTCTCCTCACTTACACTGTTCACCTGGTAACATGTCCTGTGAATATTAAACCATCAGGGGAAAGCACTCTCCTCCCTTATACTGTTCACCTGGTAACATGTCCCGTGTGTATTAAACAATCAGGGGAGCACTCTCTCCTCGCTTATACTGTTCACCTGGTAACATGTCCCGGGTATATTAAACCATCAGGGGAAAGCACTCTCCTCACTTATACTGTTCACCTGGTGACATGTCCCGTGTATATTAAACCAACAGGGGAATACATTCTCCTCACTTATACTGTTCACCTGGTAACATGTCCCGTGTATATTAAACCATCAGGGGAACACACTCTCCTCACTTATACTGTTCACCTGGTAACATGTCCCGTGTGTATTAAACCATCAGGGGAACACACTCTCCTCACTTATACTGTTCACCTGGTAACATGTCCCGTGTATATTAAACCATCAGGGGAACACATAATCCTCACTTATACTGTTCACCTGCTAACATGTCCCGTGTATATTAAACCATCAGGGGAATACAGTGTCCTCACTTACACTGTTCACCTGGGAACATGTCCCGTGTATATTAAACCATCAGGGGAACACACTCGCCTCACTTACACTGTTCACCTGGTAACAAGTCCCATGTATATTAAACAATCAGGGGAACACACTCTCCTCACTTATACTGTTCACCTGGTATCATGTCCTGTGTATATTGAACCATCAGGGGAACACACTCTCCTCACTTACACTGTTCACCTGGTGACATGTTCCGTGTGTATTAAACAATCAGGGGAACACACTCTCCTCACTTATACTGTTCACCTGTTGACATGTCGTCTGTTTTAAACCATCAGGGGAACACACTCTCCTCACTTATACTGTTCACCTGGGGAAATGTCCCGTCAGTATTAAACCATCAGGGAAACACAATCTCCTCACTTATACTGTTTACCTGTTGACATGTCCTGTGTGTATTAAACCATCAGGGGAACACACTCTCTTCACTAATACTGTTCAGCTGGTAACATGTCCTGTGTGTATTAAAACATGAGGGGAACTCACTCTGCTCATTATACTCTTCACCTGGTAACATGTCCCGTGTATTTTAAACAATCAGGGGAACACGCTCTCCTCACTTATACTGTTCACCTGGTAACATTTCCCATGTATATTAAACCATCAGGGGAACACACTCTCCTCACTTATACTGTTCATCTGGTAACATGCCCGTGTGTATTAAACATTCAGGGGAACACACTCTCCTCACTTATACTGTTCACCTGTTGACATGTCGTGTGTTTTAAACCATCAGGGGAACACACTCTCCTCACTTATACTGTTCACCTGGGGAAATGTCCCGTCAGTATTAAACCATCAGGGAAACACAATCTCCTCACTTATACTGTTCAACTGCTGACATGTCCCGTGTGTTTTAAACCATCAGGGGAACACACTCTCCTCACTTATACTGTTCACCTGGGGAAATGTCCCGTCAGCATTAAACCATCAGGGAAACACAATCTCCGCACTTATACTGTTCACCTGATTACATATCCCGTCAGTATTAAACCATCAGGGGCAGACACTCACCTCACTTATACTGTTCAACTGTTGAAATTACCTGTGTGTATTAAACCATCAGGGGATCTCAGTCTGCTCACTTATACTCTTCACCTGGTAACATGTCCCGTGTATATTAAACAATCAAGGGAACACACTCTCCTCACTTATACTGTTTACCTGTTGACATGTCCTGTGTGTATTAAACCATCAGGGGAACACACTCTCTTCACTAATATTGTTCAGCTGGTAACATGTCCTGTGTGTATTAAAACATGAGGGGAACTCACTCCGCTCATTATACTCTTCACCTGGTAACATGTCCCGTGTATTTTAAACAATCAGGGGAACACGCTCTCCTCACTTATACTGTTCACCTGGTAACATTTCCCATGTATATTAAACCATCAGGGGAACACACTCTCCTCACTTATACTGTTCATCTGGTAACATGCCCGTGTGTATTAAACATTCAGGGGAACACACTCTCCTCACTTATACTGTTCACCAGGGGAAATGTCCCGTCAGTATTAAACCATCAGGGAAACACAATCTCCTCACTTATACTGTTCAACTGCTGACATGTCCCGTGTGTTTTAAACCATCAGGGGAACACACTCTCCTCACTTATACTGTTCACCTGGGGAAATGTCCCGTCAGTATTAAACCATCAGGGAAACACAATCTCCGCACTTATACTGTTCACCTGATTACATATCCCGTCAGTATTAAACCATCAGGGGCAGACACTCACCTCACTTATACTGTTCAACTGTTGAAATTACCTGTGTGTATTAAACCATCAGGGGATCTCAGTCTGCTCACTTATACTCTTCACCTGGTAACATGTCCCGTGTATATTAAACAATCAAGGGAACACACTCTCCTCACTTATACTGTTTACCTGTTGACATGTCCTGTGTGTATTAAACCATCAGGGGAACACACTCTCTTCACTAATACTGTTCAGCTGGTAACATGTCCTGTGTGTATTAAAACATGAGGGGAACTCACTCTGCTCATTATACTCTTCACCTGGTAACATGTCCCGTGTATTTTAAACAATCAGGGGAACACGCTCTCCTCACTTATACTGTTCACCTGGTAACATTTCCCATGTATATTAAACCATCAGGGGAACACACTCTCCTCACTTATACTGTTCATCTGGTAACATGCCCGTGTGTATTAAACATTCAGGGGAACACACTCTCCTCACTTATACTGTTCACCTGGTAACATGTCCTGTGTGTATTAAACATTCAGTGGAACACACTCTCCTCACTTATACTGTTCACCTGGTAACATGTCCCGTGTATATTAAACCATCAGGGGAACACACTCTCCTCACTTATACTGTTTACCTGGTAACATGTCCTGTGGATATAAAACCATCAGGGGAACACACTCTCTTCACTTATACTGTTCACCTGGCAACATGTCCCGTGTGTATTAAACAATCAGGGGAACACACTCACCTCACTTATACTGTTCC
Source organism: Heterodontus francisci (assembly GCF_036365525.1). Lineage (NCBI taxonomy): Eukaryota > Metazoa > Chordata > Chondrichthyes > Heterodontiformes > Heterodontidae > Heterodontus > Heterodontus francisci. The sequence goes on along the minus strand of NW_027140589.1, from coordinate 6,106,232 downwards.
CCTGTTGACATGTCCTGTGTGTATTAAACCATCAGGGGAACTCACTCTGCTCACTTATACTCTTCACCTGGTAACATGTCCCGTGCATATTAAACAATCAGGGGAACACCCTCTCCTCACTTATACTGTTCACCTGGTAACATGTACCGGGTATATTAAACCATCAGGGGAACACACTTTCCTCACTTATACTGTTCACCTGGTAACATTTCCCGTGTGTATTAAACAATCAGGGGAACACACACTCCTCACTTATACAGTTCACCTGGTGACATGTCCCGTGTGTATTAAATCATCAGGGGAACACACTCTCCTCACTTATACTGTTTACCTGGTAACATGTCCATTGTATATTAAACCATCAGGGGAACACACTCTCCTCACTTATACTGTTCACCTGGTAACATGTCCCGTGCGTATTAAACCATCAGGGGAACACACTCTCCTCACTTATACTGTTTACCTGGTAACATGTCCCATGTATATTAAACCATATGGGGAACACACTCTCCTCACTTATACACTTCACCTGGCAACATGTCCCGGGTGTATTAAACCATCAGGGGAAGACACTCTCCTCACTTATACTGTTCACCTGGTAACATGTCCCGGGTGTATTAAACCATCAGGGGAATACACTCTCCTCACTTATACTGTTGACCAGGTAACATGTCCCGTGCATGTTAAACCATCAGGGGAACACACTTTCCTCACTTATACTGTTCACCTGGAAACATGTCCCATGTATATTAAACCATCAGGGGAACACACTCTCCTCACTTATACTGTTCACCTGGTAACATGTCCTGCGTATATTAAACCATCAGGGGAACACACTCTCTTCACTAATACTGTTCACCTGGTAACATGTCCCGTGTATATTAGACCTTCAGGGGAACACACTCTCCTCACTTATACTGTTCACCTGGTAACATCTCCCGTGCCTGTTAAACCATCAGGGGAACACACTCTCCTCAATTATACTGTTCACCTGGTAACATGTCCCGTGTATATTAAACCATCAGGGGAACACACTCTCCTCACTTCTACTGTTCACCTGGTAACATGTCCTGTGTATATTAACCCATCAGGGGAACACACTCTCCTCACTTACACTGTTCACCTGTTGACATGTCGTGTGTTTTAAACCATCAGGGGAACACACTCTCCTCACTTATACTGTTCACCTGGGGAAATGTCCCGTCAGTATTAAACCATCAGGGAAACACAATCTCCTCACATATACTGATCAACTGCTGACATGTCCCGTGTGTTTTAAACCATCAGGGGAACACACTCTCCTCACTTATACTGTTCACCTGGGGAAATGTCCCGTCAGTATTAAACCATCAGGGAAACACAATCTCCTCACTTATACTGTTCACCTGATTACATATTCCGTCAGTATTAAACCATCAGGGGCAGACACTCACCTCACTTATACTGTTCAACTGTTGAAATGTCCTGTGTGTATTAAACCATCAGGGGAACTCAGTCTGCTCACTTATACTCTTCACCTGGTAACATGTCCCGTGTATATTAAACAATCAAGGGAACACACTCTCCTCACTTATACTGTTCACCTGGTAACATGTCCCATGTATATTAAACCATCAGGGGAACACACTCTCCTCACTTATACTGTTCACCTAGTAACATGTCCCGTGTGTATAAAACAATCAGGGGAACACACTCTCCTCACTTATACTGTTCACCTAGTAACATGTCCCGTGTGTATAAAACAATCAGGGGAACATCACTCCTCACTTATACTGTTCACCTGGTAACATGTCCTGTGTGTATTAAACATTCAGGGGAACACACTCTCCTCACTTATACTGTTCACCTGGTAACATGTCCCGTGTATATTAAACCATCAGGGGAACACACTCTCCTCACTTATACTGTTTACCTGGTAACATGTCCTGTGGATATAAAACCATCAGGGGAACACACTCTCTTCACTTATACTGTTCACCTGGTAACATTTCCCGTGTGTATGAAACAATCAGGGGAACACACTCACCTCACTTATACTGTTCCCCTGTTGACATGTCCTGTGTGTATTAAACCATCAGGGGAACTCACTCTGCTCACTTATACTCTTCACCTGGTGACATGTCCCGTGCATATTAAACAATCAGGGGAACTCACTCTGCTCACTTATACTCTTCACCTGGTAACATGTCCCATGTATATTAAACCATCAGGGGAACACACTCTCCTCACTTATACTGTTCACCTGGTAACATGTCCCGTGCGTATTAAACCATCAGGGGAACACACTCTCCTCACTAAGACTACTTACCTGGTAACATGTCCCATGCATATTAAACCATCTGGGGAACACACTCTCCTCACTTATACTCTTCACCTGGCAACATGTCCCGTGTGTATTAAACGATCAGGGGAACACACTCTCCTCACTTATACTGTTCACCTGGTGACATGTCCCGTGTATATTGAACCATCAGGGGAACACACTCTCCTCACTTATACTGTTCACCTGGTGACACTTCCCGTCAGTATTAAACAATCATTGGATCACACTCTCCTCACTTATACTGTTCACCTGGTAACATGTCCCGGGTGTATTAAACCATCAGGGGAACACACTCTCCTCACTTATACTGTTCACCTGGTAACATGTCCCGGGTGTATTAAACAATCAGGGGAATACACTCTCCTCACTTATACTGTTGACCAGGTAACATGTCCCGTGCATGTTAAACCATCAGGGGAACGCACTTTCCTCACTTATACTGTTTACCTGGTAACATGTCCCGTGAGTATTAAACAATCAGGGGAACACACTCTCCTCACTTGTACTGTTCACCTGGTAACATGTCCTGTGTATATTAAACCATCAGGGGAACACATTCTCCTCACTTGTACTGTTCACATGGTAACATGTCCTGTGTATATTAAACAATCAGGGGAACACACTCTCCTCACTTATACTGTTCACCTGGGAACATGTCCTGTGTGTATTAAACCATCAGGGAAACACACTCTCCTCACTTATACTGTTCACCTGGTAACATGTCCCGTGTGTATTAAACAATCAGGGGAACACACTCTCCTCACTTACACTGTTCACCTGGTAACATGTCCTGTGAATATTAAACCATCAGGGGAAAGCACTCTCCTCACTTATACTGTTCACCTGGTGACATGTCCCGGGTATATTAAACCAACAGGGGAATACATTCTCCTCACTTATACTGTTCACCTGGTAACATGTCCCGTGTATGTTAAACCATCAGGGGAACACATAATCCTCACTTATACTGTCCACCTGCTAACATGTCCCGTGTATATTAAACCATCAGGGGAATACAGTGTCCTCACTTACACTGTTCACCTTGGAACATGTCCCGTGTATATTAAACCATCAGGGGAACACACTCTCCTCACTTATACTGTTCACCTGGTAACAAGTCCCATGTATATTAAACCATCAGGGGAAAGCACTCTCCTCACTTATACTGTTCACCTGGTGACATGTCACGTGTTTATTAAACAATCAGGGGAACACACTCTCCTCACTTATACTGTTCACCTGGTATCATGTCCTGTGTATATTAAACATCAGGGGAACACACTCTCCTCACTTACACTGTTCACCTGGTGACATGTTCCGTGTGTATTAAACAATCAGGGGAACACACTCTCCTCACTTATACTGTTCACCTGTTGACATGTCGTGTGTTTTAAACCATCAGGGGAACACACTCTCCTCACTTATACTGTTCACCTGGGGAAATGTCCCGTCAGTATTAAACCATCAGGGAAACACAATCTCCTCACTTATACTGTTCAACTGCTGACATGTCCCGTGTGTTTTAAACCATCAGGGGAACACACTCTCCTCACTTATACTGTTCACCTGGTAACATGTCCCGTGTATATTAAACCATCAGGGGAACACACTCTCCTCACTTATACTGTTCACCTGGGGAAATGTCCCGTCAGTATTAAACCATCAGGGAAACACAATCTCCTCACTTATACTGTTCAACTGCTGACATGTCCCGTGTGTTTTAAACCATCAGGGGAACACACTCTCCTCACTTATACTGTTCACCTGGTAACATGTCCCGTGTATATTAAACCATCAGGGGAACACACTCTCTTCACTTATACTGTTCACCTGGTAACATGTCCTGTGGATATAAAACCATCAGGGGAACACACTCTCCTCACTTATACTGTTTACCTGGTAACTTTTCCTGTGGATATAAAACCATCAGGGGAACACACTCGCTTCACTTATACTGTTCACCTGGTAACATGTCCCGTGTGTATTAAACAATCAGGGGAACACACTCACCTCACTTATACTGTTCCCCTGTTGACATGTCCTGTGTGTATTAAACCATCAGGGGAACTCTCTCTGCTCACTTATACTCTTCACCTGGTAACATGTCCCGTGCATATTAAACAATCAGGGGAACACGCTCTCCTCACTTATACTGTTCTCCTGGTAACATGTCCCGGGTATATTAAACCATCAGGGGAACACATTTTCCTCACTTATACTGTTCACCTGGTAACATGTCCCGTGTGTATTAAACAATCAGGGGAACACACACTCCTCACTTATACTGTTCACCTGGTAACATGTCCCGTGCGTATTAAACCATCAGGGGAACACACTCTCCTCACTTATACTGTTTACCTGGTAACATGTCCCATGTATATTAAACCATCTGGGGAACACACTCTCCTCACTTATACTCTTCACCTGGCAACATGTCCCGTGTGTATTAAACGATCAGGGGAACACAATCTCCTCACTTATACTGTTCACCTGGTGACATGTCCCGTGTATATTGAACCATCAAGGGAACACACTCTCCTCACTTATACTGTTCACCTGGTAACATGTCCCGTGCGTGTTAAACAATCAGGGGAACACACTTTCCTCACTTATACTGTTCACCTGGTAACATGTTCCGTGTGTATTAAACAATCAGGGGAACACACACTCCTCACTTATAGAGTTCACCTGGTGACATGTCCCGTGTGTATTAAATCATCAGGGGAACACACTCTCCTCACTTATACTGTTTACCTGGTAACATGTTCCATGTATATTAAACCATCAGGGGAACACTCTCCTCACTTATACTGTTCACCTGGTAACATGTCCCGTGCGTATTAAACCATCAGGGGAACACACTCTCCTCACTTATACTGTTTATCTGGTAACATGTCCCATGTATTTTAAACCATCTGGGGAACACACTCTCCTCACTTATACTCTTCACCTGGCAACATGTCCCGTGTGTATTAAACGATCAGGGGAACACACTCTCCTCACTTATACTGTTCACCTGGTAACATGTCCCGGGTGTATTAAACCATCAGGGGAACACACTCTCCTCACTTATACTGTTCACCTGGTAACATGTCCCGGGTCTATTAAACCATCAGGGGAATACACTCTCCTCACTTATACTGTTGACCAGGTAACATGTCCCGTGTACATTAAACCATCAGGGGAACTCACTCTCCTCACTTATACTGTTTATCTGGTAACATGTCCCGTGTGTATTGAACAATCAGGGGAACACACTCTCCTCACTTATACTGTTCACCTGGTAACATGTCGCGTGTATATTAAACCATCAGGGGAACGCACTCACCTCACTTATACTGTTCACCGGGTAACATGTCCTGCGTATATTAAACCATCAGGGGAACTCACTCTCCTCACTTATACTTTTCACCTGGTAACATGTCCCGTGTATATTAAACCATCAGGGGAACACGCTCTCTTCACTAATACTGTTCACCTGGTAACATCTCCCGTGCCTGTTAAACCATCAGGGGAACACACTCTCCTCACTTATACTTTTCACCTGGTAACATGTCCCGTGTATATTAAACCATCAGGGGAACACACTCTCCTCACTTCTACGGTTCACCTGGTAACATGTCCCGTGTATATTAAACAATCAGGGGAACACACTCTCCTCACTTATACTTTTCACCTGGTAACATGTCCCGTGTATATTAAACCATCAGGGGAACACACTCTCCTCACTTATACTTTTCACCTGGTAACATGTCCCGTGTATATTAAACCATCAGGGGAACACGCTCTCTTCACTAATACTGTTCACCTGGTAACATGTCCCGTGTATATTAGACCTTCAGGGGAACACACTCTCCTCACTTATACTGTTCACCTGGTAACATCTCCCGTGCCTGTTAAACCATCAGGGGAACACACTCTCCTCACTTATACTTTTCACCTGGTAACATGTCCCGTGTATATTAAACCATCAGGGGAACACACTCTCCTCACTTATACTTTTCACCTGGTAACATGTCCCGTGTATATTAAACCATCAGGGGAACACGCTCTCTTCACTAATACTGTTCACCTGGTAACATGTCCCGTGTATATTAGACCTTCAGGGGAACACACTCTCCTCACTTATACTGTTCACCTGGTAACATCTCCCGTGCCTGTTAAACCATCAGGGGAACACACTCTCCTCACTTATACTTTTCACCTGGTAACATGTCCCGTGTATATTAAACAATCAGGGGAACACACTCTCCTCACTTATACTGTTCACCTGGTAACATGTCCCGTGCGTATTAAACCATCAGGGGAACACACTCTCCTCACTTACACTGCTCACCTGGTAACATGTCCCGGGTGTATTAAACCATCAGGGGAACACACTCTCCTCACTTATACTGTTGACCGGGTAACATGTCCCGTGCATGTTAAACCATCAGGGGAACTACTCTCCTCACTTATACTGTTCACCTGGTAAATGTCCAGTGTATATTTAACAATCAGTGGAACACACTCTCGTCACTTATACTGTTCACCTGGTAACATGTCCCGTGTATATTAAACCATCAGGGGAACACACTCTCCTCACTTATACTGTTCACCTGGTAACATTTCCCGTGTATATTAAACCATCAGGGGAAAGCCCTCTCCTCACTTATGCTGTTCACCTGGTAATATGTCCCGTGTATATTAAACCATCAGGGGAACACACTCTCCTCATTTATACTGTTCACCTGGTGACATGTCCCGTATATATTTAACAATCAGGGGAACACACTCTCCTCACTTATACTGTTCACCTGGTAACATGGCCCGTGTATATTAAACCATCAGGGGAAAGCCCTCTCCTCACTTATACTGTTCAACTGGTAACATGTCCCGTGTATATTAAACCATCAGGGGAACACACTCTCCTCACTTATACTGTTCACCTGGTGACATGACCCGTATATATTTAACAATCAGGGGAACACCCTCTCCTCACTTATACTGTTCACCTACTAACATGTCCCGTGTATATTAAACAATGATGGGAACACACTCTCCTCACTTATACTCGTCACCTGGTAACATGTCCCACGTATATTAAGCAATCAGGGGAAAACGCTCTCTTCACTTATACTGTTCACCTGGTAACATGTCCCATGTATATTAAGCCATCAGGGGAACACACTCTCCTCACTTATACTGTTTACCTGGTAACATGTTCCATGTATATTAAACCATCAGGGGAACACACTCTCCTCACTTATACTGTTCACCTGGTAACATGTCCCGTGCGTATTAAACCATCAGGGGAACACACTCTCCTCACTTATACCGTTCACCTGGTAACATGTCCCGTGTATATTAAACCATCAGGGGAACACACTCTCCTCACTTATACTGTTCACCTGGTAACATGTCCCGTGTGTATTAAACCATCAGGGGAACACACTCTCCTCACTTATACTGTTCACCTGGAAACCTGTCCCGTGTATATTAAACCATCAGGGGAACACACTCTCTTCAATTATACTGTTCACCTGGCAATATGTCCCGTGTATATTAAACCGTCAGGGGAAAACACTCTCCTCACTTATACTTTTCACCAGGTAACATGCCCTGAGTGTACTAAACAATCAGGGGAACACACTCTCCTCACTTATGCTGTTCACCTGGTAACATGTCCCGTGTATATTAAGCCATCAGGGGAACACACTCTCCTCACTTATACTGTTCACCTGCAAACATGTCCTGTGTGCATTGAACAATCAGGGGAACACACTCTCCTCACTTATACTGTTCACCTGGTAACATGTCCCGTGTGTATTAAACCATCAGGGGAACACACTCTCCTCACTTATACTGTTCACCTGGTAACATGTCCTGTGTGCATTGAACAATCAGGGGAACACACTCTCCTCACTTATACTGTTCACCTGGAAACCTGTCCCGTGTATATTAAACCATCAGGGGAACACACTCTCTTCAATTATACTGTTCACCTGGCAATATGTCCCGTGTATATTAAACCGTCAGGGGAAAACACTCTCCTCACTTATACTTTTCACCTGGTAACATGCCCTGTGTGTATTAAACAATCAGGGGAACACACTCTCCTCACTTATACTGTTCACCTGGTAACATGTCCCGTGTTTATTAAGCCATCAGGGGAACACACTCTCCTCACTTATACTGTTCACCTGCAAACATGTCCTGTGTGCATTGAACAATCAGGGGAACACACTCTCCTCACTTATACTGTTCACCTGGTAACATGTCCCGTCAGTTATTAAACAATCAGGGGAACACACTCTCCTCACTTATACTGTTCACCTGGTAACATGTCCCGTGTATATTGAACCATCAGGGGAACACATCTCCTCACTTATACTGTTCACCTGGTAACATGTCCCGTGAGTATTAAACAATCAGGGGAACACAGTCTCCTCACTTATACTGTTCACCTGGTAGCATGTCCCTTGCATATTAAACCATCAGGGGAACACACTCTCCTCACTTATACTGTTCACCTGGTGTCATGTCCCATGTGTATTAAACCATCAGGGGAACACACTCTCCTCACTTACACTGTTCACCTGGTGACATGTCCTGTGTATATTAAACCATCAGGGGAACACACTCTCATCACTTATACTGTTCACCTGGTAACATGTCCCGTGTATATTAAACCATCAGGGGAACACACTCTCATCACTTATACTGTTCACCTGGTAACATGTCCCGTGTATATTAAACCATCAGGGGAACACACTCTCCTCACTTATACTGTTCATTTGGTGTCATGTCCCATGTGTATTAATCCATCAGGGGAACACACTCTCCTCACTTACACTGTTCACCTGGTGACATGTCCTGTGTATATTAAACAATCAGGGGAACACACTCTCCTCACTTATACTGTTCACCTGGTAACATGTCCCGTGTGTATTAAACCATCAGGGGAACACACTCTCCTCACTTATACTGTTCACCTGGTAACATGTCCCGTGTATATTAAACCATCAGGGGAACACAATCTGCTCACTTATACTGTTCATGTGGTAACATGTCCCATGTGTATTAAACCATCAGGGGAACACACTCTCCTCACTTATACTGTTCACCTGGTAACATGTCCCGTGTGTATTAAACCATCAGGGGAACACACTCTCCTCACTTATACTGTTCATGTGGTAACATGTCCCATGTGTATTAAACCATCAGGGGAACACACTCTCCTCACTTACACTGTTCACCTGGTGACATGTCCTGTGTATATTAAACCATCAGGGGAACACACTCTCATCACTTATACTGTTCACCTGGTAACATGTCCCGTGTATATTAAACCATCAGGGGAACACACTCTCCTCACTTATACTGTTCATTTGGTGTCATGTCCCATGTGTATTAATCCATCAGGGGAACACACTCTCCTCACTTACACTGTTCACCTGGTGACATGTCCTGTGTATATTAAACAATCAGGGGAACACACTCTCCTCTCTTATACTGTTCACCTGGTGACATGTCCCGTGTATATTAAACCATCAGGGGAACACAATCTGCTCACTTATACTGTTCATGTGGTAACATGTCCCATGTGTATTAAACCATCAGGGGAACACACTCTCCTCACTTATACTGTTCACCTGGTAACATGTCCCGTGTGTATTAAACCATCAGGGGAACACACTCTCCTCACTTATACTGTTCATGTGGTAACATGTCCCATGTGTATTAAACCATCAGGGGAACACACTCTCCTCACTTATACTGTTCACCTGGTAACATGTCCCGTGTGTATTAAACCATCAGGGGAACACACTCTCCTCACTTATACTGTTCACCTGGTAACATGTCCCATGTGTATTAAACCATCAGGGGAACACACTCTCCTCACTTATACTGTTCACCTGGTGACATGTCCCGTGTATATTAAACCATCAGGGGAACACAATCTCCTCACTTATACTGTTCACCTGGTAACATGTCCCGTGCGTATTAAACCATCTGGGGAACACATTCTCCTCACTTATACTGTTCACCTGGTAACATGTCCCATATGTATTAAACCATCAGGGGAACACACTCTCCTCACTTATACTGTTCACCTGGTGACATGTCCCGTGTATATTAAACAATCAGGAGAACACAATCTCCTCACTTATACTGTTCATCTGGTAACATGTCCCGTGTGTACTAAACCATCAGGGGAACACACTCTCCTCACTAATGCTGTTCATCTGGTAACATGTCCCGTGTGTATTAAACCATCAGGGGAACACACTCTCCTCACTTATACTGTTCATGTGGTAACATGTCCCGTGTGTATTAAACCATCAGGGGAACACACTCTCATCACTTATACTGTTCACCTGGAAACCTGTCCCGTGTATATTAAACCATCAGGGGAACACAATCTCCTCACTTATACTGTTCATCTGGTACAATGTCCCGTGTGTATTAAACCATCAGGGGAACACACTCTCCTCACTTATACTGTTCATCTGGTAACATGTCCCGTGTGTATTAAACCATCAGGGGAACACATTCTCCTCACTTATACTGTTCACCTGTTAACAAGTCCTGTCTATATTAAACCAACAATGGAACACACTCTCCTCACTTCTACTGTTCACCTGGTAACATGTCCCGTGTATATTAAACCATCAGGGGAACACACTCTCCTCACTTATACTGTTCAGCTGGTAACATGTCCCGTGTATATTAAGCCATCAGGGGAAAACTCTCTCCTCACTTATACTGTTCACCTGGTAACATGTCCCGTGTGCATTAAACAATCAGGGGAACACACTCTCCTCACATATACTGTTCACCTGGAAACATGTCCCGTGTATATTAAACCATCAGGGGAACACACTCTCCTCACTTAAACTTTTCACCTGCTGACATGTCCCGTGTGTATTAAACAATCAGGGGAACACAGTCTCCTCACTTACACTGTTAACCTGGTAACATGTCCCGTGTATATTAAACAATCAGGGGAACACACTCTCCTCACTTATACTGTTCACCTGTTAACAGGTCCTGTCTATATTAAACCAACAATGGAACACACTCTCCTCACTTCTACTGTTCACCTGGTAACATGTCCCGTGTATATTAAACCATCAGGGGAACACACTCTCCTCACTTATACTGTTCAGCTGGTAACATGTCCCGTGTATATTAAGCCATCAGGGGAAAACTCTCTCCTCACTTATACTGTTCACCTGGTAACATGTCCCGTGTGCATTAAACAATCAGGGGAACACACTCTCCTCACATATACTGTTCACCTGGAAACATGTCCCGTGTATATTAAACCATCAGGGGAACACACTCTCCTCACTTCTCCCGTTCACCTGGTAACATGTCCAGTGTATATTAAACCATCAGGGGAACACACTCTCCTCACTTATACTGTTCACCTGGTAACATGTCCCGTGTGTATTAAACCATCAGGGGAACACACTCTCCTCACTCATACTGTTCACCTGGAAACCTGTCCCGTGTATATTAAACCATCAGGGGAACACACTCTCTTCAATTATACTGTTCACCTGGCAATATGTCCCGTGTATATTAAACCGTCAGGGGAAAACACTCTCCTCACTTATACTTTTCACCTGGTAACATGCCCTGTGTGTATTAAACAATCAGGGGAACACACTCTCCTCACTTATACTGTTCACCTGGTAACATGTCCCGTGTATATTAAGCCATCAGGGGAACACACTCTCCTCACTTATACTGTTCACCTGCAAACATGTCCTGTGTGCATTGAACAATCTGGGGAACACACTCTCCTCACTTATACTGTTCACCTGGTAACATGTCCCGTGTATATTAAGCCATCAGGGGAACACACTCTCCTCACTTATACTGTTCACCTGGTAACATGTCCCGTCAGTTATTAAACAATCAGGGGAACACACTCTCCTCACTTATACTGTTCACCTGCAAACATGTCCTGTGTGCATTGAACAATCAGGGGAACACACTCTCCTCACTTATTCTGTTCACCTGGTAACATGTCCCGTGTATATTAAACCATCAGGGGAACACATCTCCTCACTTATACTGTTCACCTGGTAACATGTCCCGTGAGTATTAAACAATCAGGGGAACACAGTCTCCTCACTTATACTGTTCACCTGGTAGCATGTCCCTTGCATATTAAACCATCAGGGGAACACACTCTCATCACTCATACTGTTCATCTGGTAACATGTCCCGTGTATATTAAACCATCAGGGGAACACAGTCTCCTCACTTATACTGTTCTCCTGGTAACATGTCCCATGTATATTAAACAATCAGGGGAACACATTCCCCTCACTTATACTGTTAACCTGGTAAGATGTCCCTTGCATATTAAACCATCAGGGGAACACACTCTCCTCACTTATACTGTTCACCTGGTGTCATGTCCCATCTGTATTAAACCATCAGGGGAACACACTCTCCTCACTTACACTGTTCACCTGGTGACATGTCCTGTGTATATTAAACAATCAGGGGAACACACTCTCATCACTTATACTGTTCACCTGGTGACATGTCCCGTGTATATTAAACCATCAGGGGAACACACTCTCATCACTTATACTGTTCACCTGGTAACATGTCCCGTGTATATTAAACCATCAGGGGAACACACTCTCATCACTTATACTGTTCACCTGGTAACATGTCCCGTGTATATTAAACCATCAGGGGAACACACTCTCATCACTTATACTGTTCACCTGGTAACATGTCCCGTGTATATTAAACAATCAGGGGAACACACTCTCCTCACTTATACTGTTCACCTGGTAACATGTCCCATGTGTATTAAACCATCAGGGGAACACACTCTCCTCACTTATACTGTTCACCTGGTGACATGTCCCGTGTATATTAAACCATCAGGGGAACACAATCTGCTCACTTATACTGTTCATGTGGTAACATGTCCCATGTGTATTAAACCATCAGGGGAACACACTCTCCTCACTTATACTGTTCACCTGGTAACATGTCCCGTGTGTATTAAACCATCAGGGGAACACAATCTGCTCACTTATACTGTTCATGTGGTAACATGTCCCATGTGTATTAAACCATCAGGGGAACACACTCTCCTCACTTATACTGTTCACCTGGTGACATGTCCCGTGTGTATTAAACCATCAGGGGAACACACTCTCCTCACTTATACTGTTCACCTGGTGACATGTCCCGTGTATATTAAACCATCAGGGGAACACAATCTCCTCACTTATACTGTTCACCTGGTAACATGTCCCGTGCGTATTAAACCATCTGGGGAACACATTCTCCTCACTTATACTGTTCACCTGGTAACATGTCCCGTGTATATTAAACCATCAGGGGAACACACTCTCCTCACTTATACTGTTCACCTGGTGACATGTCCCGTCAGTATTAAACAATCAGGGGAACAAACTCTCCTCACTTATACTGTTCACCTGGAAACATGTCCCGTGTATATTAAACCATCAGGGGAACACACTCTCCTCACTTATACTGTTCACCTGGTAACATGTCCCATGTATATTAAACCATCAGGGGAACACACTCTCCTCACTTATCCCGTTCACCTGGTAACATGTCCAGTGTATATTAAACCATCAGGGGAACACACTGTCCTCACTTATACTGTTCACCTGGTAACATGTCCCATGTGTATTCAACCATCAGGGGAACACACTCTCCTCACTTATACTGTTCACCTGGAAACCTGTCCCGTGTATATTAAACCATCAGGGGAACACACTCTCCTCACTTATACTGTTCACATGGTAACATGTCCCATGTATATTAAACAATCAGGGGAACACATTCCCCTCACTTATACTGTTCACCTGGTAACATGTCCCTTGCATATTAAACCATCAGGGGAACACACTCTCCTCACTTATACTGTTCACCTGGTGTCATGTCCCGTTTATATTAAACAATCAGGGGAACACACTCTCCTCACTTATACTGTTCACCTGGTGTCATGTCCCATGTGTATTAAACCATCAGGGGAACACACTCTCATCACATATACTGTTCACCTGGTAACATGTCCCGTTTATATTAAACAATCAGGGGAACACACTCTCCTCACTTATACTGTTCACCTGGTGTCATGTCCCGTTTATATTAAACAATCAGGGGAACACACTCTCCTCACTTATACTGTTCACCTGGTGTCATGTCCCATGTGTATTAAACCATCAGGGGAACACACTCTCATCACATATACTGTTCACCTGGTAACATGTCCCGTTTATATTAAACAATCAGGGGAACACACTCTCCTCACTTATACTGTTCACCTGGTGTCATGTCCCATGTGTATTAAACCATCAGGGGAACACACTCTCATCACATATACTGTTCACCTGGTAACATGTCCCGTGTATATTAAACAATCAGGGGAACACACTCTCCTCACATATTCTGTTCACCTGGTAACATGACACGGGCGTGTTAAACCATCAGCGGAACACACTCTCCTCACTTATACTGTTCACCTGGTAACATGTCCCATGTGTATTAAACCATCAGGGGAACACACTCTCCTCACTTATACTGTTCACCTGGTGACATGTCCCATGTATATTAAACAATCAGGAGAACACAATCTCCTCACTTATACTGTTCATCTGGTACATGTCCCGTGTGTACTAAACCATCAGGGGAACACACTCTCCTCACTAATG
Source organism: Heterodontus francisci (assembly GCF_036365525.1). Taxonomy (NCBI): domain Eukaryota; kingdom Metazoa; phylum Chordata; class Chondrichthyes; order Heterodontiformes; family Heterodontidae; genus Heterodontus; species Heterodontus francisci. The sequence continues at coordinate 6,091,202 of NW_027140589.1, read as the reverse complement.
CTGTTCATCTGGTAACATGTCCCGTTTGTATTAAACCATCAGGGGAACACACTCTCCTCACTTATACTGTTCATGTGGTAACATGTCCCGTGTCTATTAAACCATCAGGGGAACACACTCTCCTCACTTATACTGTTCATGTGGTAACATGTCCCGTTTATATTAAACCATCAGGGGAACACAATCTCCTCACTTATACTGTTCATCTGGTAAAATGTCCCGTGTGTATTAAACCATCAGGGGAACACACTCTCCTCACTTATACTGTTCATCTGGTAACATGTCCCGTGTGTATTAAACCATCAGGGGAACACAATCTCCTCACTTATACTGTTCACCTGGTAACATGTCCTGTGTATATTAAACCATCAGGGGAAGACAATCTCCTCACTTATACTGTTCATCTGGTAAAATGTCCCGTGTGTATTAAACCATCAGGGGAACACACTCTCCTCACTTATACTGTTCATCTGGTAACATGTCCCGTGTGTATTAAACCATCAGGGGAACCCACTCTCCTCACTTATACTGTTCACCTGGTGACATGTCCTGTGTATATTAAACCATCAGGGGAACACACTCTCCTCACTTATACTGTTCACCTGGTGACATGTCCTTTGTATATTAAACCATCAGGGGAACACACTCTCCTCACTTATACTGTTCACCTGGTCACATGTCCCGTGTATATTAAGGAATCAGGGGAACACATTCTCCTCACTTATACTGTTCACTTGTTAACATGTCCCGTGTATATTAAACCATCAGGGGAACACACTCTCCTCACTTATACTGTTCACCTGGTAACATGTCCCGTGTATATTAAGGAATCAGGGGAACACACTCTCCTCACTTATACTGTTCACCTGGTAACATGTCCCGTGTGTATTAAACAATCAGGGGAACACACTCTCCTCACATATACTGTTCACCTGGTGACATGTCCCAGTCAGTATTAAACAATCAGGGGAACAAACTCTCCTCACTTATACTGTTCACCTGGAAACATGTCCCGTGTATATTAAACCATCAGGGGAACACACTCTCCTCACTTATACTGTTCACCTGGTGTCATGTCCCATGTGTATTAAACCATCAGGGGAACACACTCTCCTCACTTACACTGTTCACCTGGTGACATGTCCCGTGTATATTAAACAATCAGGAGAACACAATCTCCTCACTTATACTGTTCACCTGGTAACATGTCCCGTGTATATTAAACCATCAGGGGAACAAACTCTCCTCACTTATACTGTTCACCTGGAAACATGTCCCGTGTATATTAAACCATCAGGGGAACACAATCTCCTCACTTATACTGTTCACCTGGTAACATGTCCCGTGTATATTAAACCATCAGGGGAACACACTCTCCTCACTTATACTGTTCACCTTGTAACATGTCCTGTGTGCATTAAACCATCAGGGGAACACACTCTCTTCAATTATACTGTTCACCTGGCAATATGTCCCGTGTCTTTTAAACCATCAGGGGAAAACGCTCTCCTCACTTATACTGTTCACCTGGTAACATGTCCCGTGTCTCTTAAACCATCAGGGGAACACACTCTCCTCACTTATACTGTTCACCTGGTAACATTTCCCGTGTGTATTAAACAATCAGGGGAAAACACTCTCCTCACTTATACTTTTCACCTGGTAACATGCCCTGTGTGTATTAAACAATCAGGGGAACAAACTCTCCTCACTTATACTGTTCACCTGGTAACATGTCCCGTGTATATTAAGCCATCAGGGGAACACACTCTCCTCACTTATACTGTTCACCTGGTAACATGTCCCGTGTATATTAAACCAGCAGGGGAACACAGTCTCCTCACTTATATTGTTCACCTGGTAACATGTCCCATGCATATTAAACCATCAGGGGAACACACTCTCCTCACTTATACTGTTCACCTGGTAACATGTCCCGTGTATATAAAACAATCAGGGGAACACACTCTCCTCACTTATACTGTTCACCTGGTGCCATGTCCCATGTGTATTAAACCATCAGGGGAACACACTCTCCTCACTTACACTGTTCACCTGGTGACATGTCCCGTGTATATTAAACAATCAGGAGAACACAATCTCCTCGCTTATACTGTTCACCTGGTAACATGTCCCGTGCGTATTAAACCATCAGGGGAACACACCCTCCTCACTTATACTGTTCACCTGGTGACATGTCCTGTGTATATTAAACCATCAGGGGAACACACTCTCCTCACATATAATGTTCAAATGGTGATATGTCCTGTTTGTATTAAACAATCAGGGGAACATACTCTCCTCACTTATGCAGTTCACCTGGTAACATGTCCTGTGTCTATTTAACCATCAGGGGAACACACTCTCCTCACATATTCTGTTCACCTGGTAACATGACCCGTGCGTATTAAACCATCAGCGGAACACACTCTCCTCACTTATACTGTTCACCTGGTAACATGTCCCGTGTATATAAAACCATCAGGGGAACACGCTCTCCTCACTTATACTGTTCACCTGGTAACACGTCCTGTGTGCATTAAACCATCAGGGGAACACACTCTCTTCAATTATACTGTTCACCTGGCAATATGTCCCGTGTATATTAAACCATCAGGGGAACACAGTCTCCTCACTTATACTGTTCTCCTGGTAATATGTCCCATGTATATTAAACAATCAGGGGAACACATTCCCCTCACTTATACTGTTCACCTGGTAACATGTCCCTTGCATATTAAACCATCAGGGGAACACACTCTCCTCACTTACACTGTTCACCTGGTGACATGTCCTGTGTATATTAAACCATCAGGGGAACTCACTCTCCTCACTTACACTGTTCACCTGGTGACATGTCCCGTGTATAATAAACCATCAGGGGAACACACTCTCCTCACTTACACTGTTCACCTGGTGACATGTCCTGTGTATATTAAACCATCAGGGGAACTCACTCTCCTCACTTATACTGTTCACCTGGTGTCATGTCCCGTGAGTATTAAACCATCAGGGGAACCCACTCTCCTCACTTACACTGTTCACCTGGTGACATGTCCTGTGTATATTAAACCATCAGGGGAACACACTCTCCTCACTTATACTGTTCATCTGGTAACATGTCCCGTGTGTATTAAACAATCAGGGGAACACACTTTCCTCACTTATACTGTTCACCTGGTGCCATGTCCCATGTGTATTAAACCATCAGGGGAACACACTCTCCTCACTTACACTGTTCACCTGGTGACATGTCCCGTGTATATTAAACAATCAGGAGAACACAATCTCCTCACTTATACTGTTCACCTGGTAACATGTCCCGTGCGTATTAAACCATCAGGGGAACACATTCTCCTCACTTATACTGTTCACCTGGTGACATGTCCTGTGTATATTAAACCATCAGGGGAACACACTCTCCTCACATATAATGTTCAAATGGTGATATGTCCTGTTTGTATTAAACAATCAGGGGAACATACTCTCCTCACTTATGCAGTTCACCTGGTAACATGTCCTGTGTCTATTAAACCATCAGGGGAACACACTCTCCTCACATATTCTGTTCACCTGGTAACATGACCCGTGCGTATTAAACCATCAGCGGAACACACTCTCCTCACTTATACTGTTCACCTGGTAACATGTCCCATGTGTATTAAACCATCAGGGGAACACACTCTCCTCACTTATACTGTTCACCTGGTGACATGTCCCATGTATATTAAACAATCAGTAGAACACAATCTCCTCACTTATACTGTTCATCTGGTAACATGTCCCGTGTGTACTAAAACATCAGGGGAACACACTCTCCTCACTAATGCTGTTCATGTGGTAACATGTCCCGTGTGTATTAAACCATCAGGGGAACACACTCTCCTCACTTATACTGTTCATGTGGTAACATGTCCCGTGTATATTAAACCATCAGGGGAACACAATCTCCTCACTTATACTGTTCATCTGGTAAAATGTCCCGTGTGTATTAAACCATCAGGGGAACACACTCTCCTCACTTATACTGTTCATCTGGTAACATGTCCCGTGTGTATTAAACCATCAGGGGAACACAATCTCCTCACTTATACTGTTCACCTGGTAACATGTCCTGTGTGTATTAAACCATCAGGGGAACACACTCTCCTCACTTATACTGTTCATCTGGTAACATGTCCTGTGTATATTAAACCATCAAGGGAAGACAATCTCCTCACTTATCCTGTTCACTTGTTAACATGTCCCGTGTATATTAAACCATCAGGGGAACACACTCTCCTCACTTATACTGTTCACCTGGTAACATGTCCCGTGTATATTAAGGAATCAGGGGAACACACTCTCCTCACTTATACTGTTCATCTGGTAAAATGTCCCGTGTGTATTAAACCATCAGGGGAACACACTCTCCTCACTTATACTGTGCATCTGGTAACATGTCCCGTGTGTATTAAACCATCAGGGGAACACAATCTCCTCACTTATACTGTTCACCTGGTAACATGTCCTGTGTATATTAAACCATCAGGGGAAGACAATCTCCTCACTTATACTGTTCATCTGGTAAAATGTCCCGTGTGTATTAAACCATCAGGGGAACACACTCTCCTCACTTATACTGTTCATCTGGTAACATGTCCCGTGTGTATTAAACCATCAGGGGAACCAACTCTCCTCACTTATACTGTTCACTTGTTAACATGTCCCGTGTATATTAAACCATCAGGGGAACATACTCTCCTCACTTATACTGTTCACCTGGTAACATGTCCCGTGTATATTAAGGAATCAGGGGAACACACTCTCCTCACTTATACTGTTCATCTGGTAAAATGTCCCGTGTGTATTAAACCATCAGGGGAACACACTCTCCTCACTTATACTGTTCATCTGGTAACATGTCCCGTGTGTATTAAACCATCAGGGGAACACAATCTCCTCACTTATACTGTTCACCTGGTAACATGTCCTGTGTATATTAAACCATCAGGGGAAGACAATCTCCTCACTTATACTGTTCATCTGGTAAAATGTCCCGTGTGTATTAAACCATCAGGGGAACACACTCTCCTCACTTATACTGTTCACTTGTTAACATGTCCCGTGTATATTAAACCATCAGGGGAACACACTCTCCTCACTTATACAGTTCACCTGGTAACATGTCCCGTGTATATTAAGGAATCAGGGGAACACACTCTCCTCACTTATACTGTTCACCTGGTAACATGTCCCGTGTGCATTAAACAATCAGGGGAACACACTCTCCTCACATATACTGTTCACCTGGTGACATGTCCCGTCAGTATTAAACAATCAGGGGAACAAACTCTCCTCACTTATACTGTTCACCTGGAAACATGTCCCGTGTATATTAAACCATCAGGGGAACACACTCTCCTCACTTATGCTGTTCACCTGGTAACATGTCCCATGTATATTAAACCATCAGGGGAACACACTCTCCTCACTTATACTGTTCACCTGGTGTCATGTCCCATGTGTATTAAACCATCAGGGGAACACACTCTCCTCACTTACACTGTTCACCTGGTGACATGTCCCGTGTATATTAAACAATCAGGAGAACACAATCTCCTCACTTATACTGTTCACCTGGTAACATGTCCCGTGTATATTAAACCATCAGGGGAACACACTCTCCTCACTTATACTGTTCACCTGGTAACATGTCCTGTGTGCATTAAACCATCAGGGGAACACACTCTCTTCAATTATACTGTTCACCTGGCAATATGTCCCGTGTCTTTTAAACCATCAGGGGAAAACGCTCTCCTCACTTATACTGTTCACCTGGTAACATGTCCCGTGTCTCTTAAACCATCAGGGGAACACACTCTCCTCACTTATACTTTTCACCTGGTAACATGCCCTGTGTGTATTAAACAATCAGGGGAACAAACTCTCCTCACTTATACTGTTCACCTGGTAACATGTCCCGTGTATATTAAGCCATCAGGGGAACACACTCTCCTCACTTATACTGTTCACCTGGTAACATGTCCTGTGTATATTAAACCAGCAGGGGAACACAGTCTCCTCACTTATATTGTTCACCTGGTAACATGTCCCATGCATATTAAACCATCAGGGGAACACACTCTCCTCACTTATACTGTTCACCTGGTAACATGTCCCGTGTATATAAAACCATCAGGGGAACACGCTCTCCTCACTTATACTGTTCACCTGGTAACATGTCCTGTGTGCATTAAACCATCAGGGGAACACACTCTCTTCAATTATACTGTTCACCTGGCAATATGTCCCGTGTATATTAAACCATCAGGGGAACACAGTCTCCTCACTTATACTGTTCACCTGGTAACATGTCCCGTGTGTATTAAACCATCAGGGGAACACACTCTCCTCACTTATACTGTTCACCTGGTAACATGTCCCGTGTATATTAAACAATCAGGGGAACACACTCTCCTCACTTATACTGTTCACCTGGTAACATGTCCCGTGTGTATTAAACCATCAGGGGAACACACTCTCCTCACTTATACTGTTCACCTGGTAACATGTCCCGTGTATATTAAACAATCAGGGGAACACACTCTCCTCACTTATACTGTTCACCTGGTAACATGTCCCATGTGTATTAAACCATCAGGGGAACACACTCTCCTCACTTATACTGTTCACCTGGTAACATGTCCCGTGTGTATTAAACCATCAGGGGAACACACTCTCCTCACTTATACTGTTCACCTGGTAACATGTCCCGTGTGTATTAAACCATCAGGGGAACACACTCTCCTCACTTATACTGTTCATGTGGTAACATGTCCCGTGTGCATTAAACGATCAGGGGAACACACTCTCCTCACTTATACTGTTCATGTGGTAACATGTCCCGTGTATATTAAACCATCAAGGGAACACAATCTCCTCACTTATACTGTTCATCTGGTAAAATGTCCCGTGTGTATTAAACCATCAGGGGAACACAATCTCCTCACTTATACTGTTCACCTGGTAACATGTCCTGTGTATATTAAACCATCAGGGGAACACACTCTCCTCACTTATACTGTTCACCTGGTGACATGTCCTGTGTATATTAAACCATCAGGGGAAGACAATCTCCTCACTTATACTGTTCATCTGGTAAAATGTCCCGTGTGTATTAAACCATCAGGGGAACACACTCTCCTCACTTATACTGTTCATCTGGTAACATGTCCCGTGTGTATTAAACCATCAGGGGAACCCACTCTCCTCACTTATACTGTTCACCTGGTGACATGTCCTGTGTATATTAAACCATCAGGGGAACACACTCTCCTCACTTATACTGTTCACCTGGTGACATGTCCTGTGTATATTAAACCATCAGGGGAACACACTCTCCTCACTTATACTGTTCACCTGGTCACATGTCCCGTGTATATTAAGGAATCAGGGGAACACATTCTCCTCACTTATACTGTTCACTTGTTAACATGTCCCGTGTATATTAAACCATCAGGGGAACACACTCTCCTCACTTATACTGTTCACCTGGTAACATGTCCCGTGTATATTAAGGAATCAGGGGAACACACTCTCCTCACTTATACTGTTCACCTGGTAACATGTCCCGTGTGTATTAAACAATCAGGGGAACACACTCTCCTCACATATACTGTTCACCTGGTGACATGTCCCAGTCAGTATTAAACAATCAGGGGAACAAACTCTCCTCACTTATACTGTTCACCTGGAAACATGTCCCGTGTATATTAAACCATCAGGGGAACACACTCTCCTCACTTATACTGTTCACCTGGTGTCATGTCCCATGTGTATTAAACCATCAGGGGAACACACTCTCCTCACTTACACTGTTCACCTGGTGACATGTCCCGTGTATATTAAACAATCAGGAGAACACAATCTCCTCACTTATACTGTTCACCTGGTAACATGTCCCGTGTATATTAAACCATCAGGGGAACAAACTCTCCTCACTTATACTGTTCACCTGGAAACATGTCCCGTGTATATTAAACCATCAGGGGAACACAATCTCCTCACTTATACTGTTCACCTGGTAACATGTCCCGTGTATATTAAACCATCAGGGGAACACACTCTCCTCACTTATACTGTTCACCTTGTAACATGTCCTGTGTGCATTAAACCATCAGGGGAACACACTCTCTTCAATTATACTGTTCACCTGGCAATATGTCCCGTGTCTTTTAAACCATCAGGGGAAAACGCTCTCCTCACTTATACTGTTCACCTGGTAACATGTCCCGTGTCTCTTAAACCATCAGGGGAACACACTCTCCTCACTTATACTGTTCACCTGGTAACATTTCCCGTGTGTATTAAACAATCAGGGGAAAACACTCTCCTCACTTATACTTTTCACCTGGTAACATGCCCTGTGTGTATTAAACAATCAGGGGAACAAACTCTCCTCACTTATACTGTTCACCTGGTAACATGTCCCGTGTATATTAAGCCATCAGGGGAACACACTCTCCTCACTTATACTGTTCACCTGGTAACATGTCCCGTGTATATTAAACCAGCAGGGGAACACAGTCTCCTCACTTATATTGTTCACCTGGTAACATGTCCCATGCATATTAAACCATCAGGGGAACACACTCTCCTCACTTATACTGTTCACCTGGTAACATGTCCCGTGTATATAAAACAATCAGGGGAACACACTCTCCTCACTTATACTGTTCACCTGGTGCCATGTCCCATGTGTATTAAACCATCAGGGGAACACACTCTCCTCACTTACACTGTTCACCTGGTGACATGTCCCGTGTATATTAAACAATCAGGAGAACACAATCTCCTCACTTATACTGTTCACCTGGTAACATGTCCCGTGCGTATTAAACCATCAGGGGAACACACCCTCCTCACTTATACTGTTCACCTGGTGACATGTCCTGTGTATATTAAACCATCAGGGGAACACACTCTCCTCACATATAATGTTCAAATGGTGATATGTCCTGTTTGTATTAAACAATCAGGGGAACATACTCTCCTCACTTATGCAGTTCACCTGGTAACATGTCCTGTGTCTATTTAACCATCAGGGGAACACACTCTCCTCACATATTCTGTTCACCTGGTAACATGACCCGTGCGTATTAAACCATCAGCGGAACACACTCTCCTCACTTATACTGTTCACCTGGTAACATGTCCCGTGTATATAAAACCATCAGGGGAACACGCTCTCCTCACTTATACTGTTCACCTGGTAACATGTCCTGTGTGCATTAAACCATCAGGGGAACACACTCTCTTCAATTATACTGTTCACCTGGCAATATGTCCCGTGTATATTAAACCATCAGGGGAACACAGTCTCCTCACTTATACTGTTCTCCTGGTAATATGTCCCATGTATATTAAACAATCAGGGGAACACTTTCCCCTCACTTATACTGTTCACCTGGTAACATGTCCCTTGCATATTAAACCATCAGGGGAACACACTCTCCTCACTTACACTGTTCACCTGGTGACATGTCCCGTGTGTATTAAACCATCAGGGGAACACACTCTCCTCACTTATACTGTTCACCTGGTGACATGTCCCGTGTATATTAAACCATCAGGGGAACTCACTCTCCTCACTTACACTGTTCACCTGGTGACATGTCCCGTGTATATTAAACCATCAGGGGAACACACTCTCCTCACTTACACTGTTCACCTGGTGACATGTCCTGTGTATATTAAACCATCAGGGGAACTCACTCTCCTCACTTATACTGTTCACCTGGTGACATGTCCCGTGTATATTAAACAATCAGGGGAACACACTCTCCTCACTTATACTGTTCATCTGGTAACATGTCCCGTGTGTATTAAACAATCAGGGGAACACACTTTCCTCACTTATACTGTTCACCTGGTGACATGTCCCGTGTATATTAAACAATCAGGGGAACACACTCTCCTCACTTATACTGTTCATCTGGTAACATGTCCCGTGAGTATTAAACCATCAGGGGAACACACTCTCCTCACTTACACTGTTCACCTGGTGACATGTCCTGTGTATATTAAACCATCAGGGGAACACACTCTCCTCACTTATACTGTTCATCTGGTAACATGTCCCGTGTGTATTAAACAATCAGGGGAACACACTTTCCTCACTTATACTGTTCACCTGGTAACATGTCCCATGTGTATTAAACCATCAGGGGAACACACTCTCCTCACTTACACTGTTCACCTGGTGACATGTCCCGTGTATATTAAACAATCAGGAGAACACAATCTCCTCACTTATACTGTTCACCTGGTAACATGTCCCGTGCGTATTAAACCATCAGGGGAACACATTCTCCTCACTTATACTGTTCACCTGGTGACATGTCCTGTGTATATTAAACCATCAGGGGAACACACTCTCCTCACATATAATGTTCAAATGGTGATATGTCCTGTTTGTATTAAACAATCAGGGGAACATACTCTCCTCACTTATGCAGTTCACCTGGTAACATGTCCTGTGTCTATTAAACCATCAGGGGAACACACTCTCCTCACATATTCTGTTCACCTGGTAACATGACCCGTGCGTATTAAACCATCAGCGGAACACACTCTCCTCACTTATACTGTTCACCTGGTAACATGTCCCATGTGTATTAAACCATCAGGGGAACACACTCTCCTCACTTATACTGTTCACCTGGTGACATGTCCCATGTATATTAAACAATCAGTAGAACACAATCTCCTCACTTATACTGTTCATCTGGTAACATGTCCCGTGTGTACTAAAACATCAGGGGAACACACTCTCCTCACTAATGCTGTTCATGTGGTAACATGTCCAGTGTGTATTAAACCATCAGGGGAACACACTCTCCTCACTTATACTGTTCATGTGGTAACATGTCCCGTGTATATTAAACCATCAGGGGAACACAATCTCCTCACTTATACTGTTCATCTGGTAAAATGTCCCGTGTGTATTAAACCATCAGGGGAACACACTCTCCTCACTTATACTGTTCATCTGGTAACATGTCCCGTGTGTATTAAACCATCAGGGGAACACAATCTCCTCACTTATACTGTTCACCTGGTAACATGTCCTGTGTGTATTAAACCATCAGGGGAACACACTCTCCTCACTTATACTGTTCATCTGGTAACATGTCCTGTGTATATTAAACCATCAAGGGAAGACAATCTCCTCACTTATCCTGTTCACTTGTTAACATGTCCCGTGTATATTAAACCATCAGGGGAACACACTCTCCTCACTTATACTGTTCACCTGGTAACATGTCCCGTGTATATTAAGGAATCAGGGGAACACACTCTCCTCACTTATACTGTTCATCTGGTAAAATGTCCCGTGTGTATTAAACCATCAGGGGAACACACTCTCCTCACTTATACTGTTCATCTGGTAACATGTCCCGTGTGTATTAAACCATCAGGGGAACACAATCTCCTCACTTATACTGTTCACCTGGTAACATGTCCTGTGTATATTAAACCATCAGGGGAAGACAATCTCCTCACTTATACTGTTCACCTGGTAACATGTCCTGTGTGCATTAAACCATCAGGGGAACACACTCTCTTCAATTATACTGTTCACCTGGCAATATGTCCCGTGTCTTTTAAACCATCAGGGGAAAACGCTCTCCTCACTTATACTGTTCACCTGGTAACATGTCCCGTGTCTCTTAAACCATCAGGGGAACACACTCTCCTCACTTATACTTTTCACCTGGTAACATGCCCTGTGTGTATTAAACAATCAGGGGAACAAACTCTCCTCACTTATACTGTTCACCTGGTAACATGTCCCGTGTATATTAAGCCATCAGGGGAACACACTCTCCTCACTTATACTGTTCACCTGGTAACATGTCCCGTGTATATTAAACCAGCAGGGGAACACAGTCTCCTCACTTATATTGTTCACCTGGTAACATGTCCCATGCATATTAAACCATCAGGGGAACACACTCTCCTCACTTATACTGTTCACCTGGTAACATGTCCCGTGTATATAAAACCATCAGGGGAACACGCTCTCCTCACTTATACTGTTCACCTGGTAACATGTCCTGTGTGCATTAAACCATCAGGGGAACACACTCTCTTCAATTATACTGTTCACCTGGCAATATGTCCCGTGTATATTAAACCATCAGGGGAACACAGTCTCCTCACTTATACTGTTCACCTGGTAACATGTCCCGTGTGTATTAAACCATCAGGGGAACACACTCTCCTCACTTATACTGTTCACCTGGTAACATGTCCCGTGTATATTAAACAATCAGGGGAACACACTCTCCTCACTTATACTGTTCACCTGGTAACATGTCCCGTGTGTATTAAACCATCAGGGGAACACACTCTCCTCACTTATACTGTTCACCTGGTAACATGTCCCGTGTATATTAAACAATCAGGGGAACACACTCTCCTCACTTATACTGTTCACCTGGTAACATGTCCCATGTGTATTCAACCATCAGGGGAACACACTCTCCTCACTTATACTGTTCACCTGGTAACATGTCCCGTGTGTATTAAACCATCAGGGGAACACACTCTCCTCACTTATACTGTTCACCTGGTAACATGTCCCGTGTGTATTAAACCATCAGGGGAACACACTCTCCTCACTTATACTGTTCATGTGGTAACATGTCCCGTGTGCATTAAACGATCAGGGGAACACACTCTCCTCACTTATACTGTTCATGTGGTAACATGTCCCGTGTATATTAAACCATCAAGGGAACACAATCTCCTCACTTATACTGTTCATCTGGTAAAATGTCCCGTGTGTATTAAACCATCAGGGGAACACACTCTCCTCACTTATACTGTTCATCTGGTAACATGTCCCGTGTGTATTAAACCATCAGGGGAACACAATCTCCTCACTTATACTGTTCACCTGGTAACATGTCCTGTGTATATTAAACCATCAGGGGAAGACAATCTCCTCACTTATACTGTTCATCTGGTAAAATGGCCCGTGTGTATTAAAACATCAGGGGAACACACTTTCATCACTTATACTGTTCATCTGGTAACATGTCCCGTGTGTATTAAACCATCAGGGGAACCCACTCTCCTCACTTATACTGTTCACTTGTTAACATGTCCCGTGTATATTAAACCATCAGGGGAACACACTCTCCTCACTTATACTGTTCACCTGGTAACATGTCCCGTGTATATTAAGGAATCAGGGGAACACACTCTCCTCACTTATACTGTTCACCTGGTAACATGTCCCGTGTGCATTAAACAATCAGGGGAACACACTCTCCTCACATATACTGTTCACCTGGTGACATGTCCCGTCAGTATTAAACAATCAGGGGAACAAACTCTCCTCACTTATACTGTTCACCTGGAAACATGTCCCGTGTATATTAAACCATCAGGGGAACACACTCTCCTCACTTATGCTGTTCACCTGGTAACATGTCCCATGTATATTAAACCATCAGGGGAACACGCTCTCCTCACTTATACTGTTCACCTGGTAACATGTCCCGTGCATATTAAACCATCAGGGGAACACACTCTCCTCACTTATACTGTTCACCTGGTAACATGTCCCGTGTATATTAAACCATCAGGGGAACACAATCTCTTCAATTATACTGTTCACCTGGCAATATGTCCCGTGTCTTTTAAACCATCAGGGGAAAACGCTCTCCTCACTTATACTGTTCACCTGGTAACATGTCCCGTGTCTCTTAAACCATCAGGGGAACACACTCTCCTCACTTATACTGTTCACCTGGTAACATGTCCCGTGTGTATTAAACAATCAGGGGAATACACTCTCCTCACGTATAATGTTCACCTGGTAACATGTCCCGTGTGTATTAAACAATCAGGGGAACAAACTCTCCTCACTTATACTGTTCACCTGGTAACATGTCCCGTGTATATTAAGCCATCAGGGGAACACACTCTCCTCACTTATACTGTTCACCTGGTAACATGTCCCGTGTATATTAAACCAGCAGGGGAACACAGTCTCCTCACTTATATTGTTCACCTGGTAACATGTCCCATGCATATTAAACCATCAGGGGAACACACTCTCCTCACTTATACTGTTCACCTGGTAACATGTCCCTTGCATATTAAACCATCAGGGGAACACACTCTCCTCACTTATACTGTTCACCTGGTGTCATGTCCCATGTGTATTAAACCATCAGGGGAACACACTCTCCTCACTTATACTGTTCACCTGGTAACATGTCCCATGCATATTAAACCATCAGGGGAACACACTCTCCTCACTTATACTGTTCACCTGGTGTCATGTCCCATGTGTATTAAACCATCAGGGGAACACACTCTCCTCACTTACACTGTTCACCTGGTGACATGTCCTGTGTATATTAAACCATCAGGGGAACACACTCTCCTCACTTATACTGTTCACCTGGTAACATGTCCTGTGTGTATTAAACCATCAGGGGAACACACTCTCCTCACTTATACTGTTCATCTGGTAACATGTCCCGTGCGTATTAAACCATCAGGGGAACACACTCTCCTCACTTATACTGTTCACCTGGTGTCATGTCCCATGTGTATTAAACCATCAGGGGAACACACTCTCCTCACTTATACTGTTCACCTGGTAACATGTCCTGTGTGTATTAAACCATCAGGGGAACACACTCTCCTCACTTATACTGTTCATCTGGTAACATGTCCCGTGCGTATTAAACCATCAGGGGAACACACTCTCCTCACTTATACTGTTCACCTGGTAACATGTCCCGTGCGTATTAAACCATCTGGGGAACACATTCTCCTCACTTATACTGTTCACCTGGTAACATGTCCCGTGTATATTAAACCATCAGGGGAACACACTCTCCTCACTTATACTGTTCACCTGGTGACATGTCCTGTGTATATTAAACCATCAGGGGAACACACTCTCCTCACATATAATGTTCAAATGGTGATATGTCCTGTTTGTATTAAACAATCAGGGGAACATACTCTCCTAACTTATGCAGTTCACCTGGTAACATGTCCTGTGTCTATTAAACCATCAGGGGAACAAACTCTCCTCACTTATACTGTTCACCTGGTAACATGTCCCATGTGTATTAAACCATCAGGGGAACACACTCTCCTCACTTATACTGTTCACCTGGTGACATGCCCCATGTTTATTAAACAATCAGGAGAACACAATCTCCTCACTTATACTGTTCATCTGGTAACATGTCCCGTGTGTACTAAAACATCAGGGGAACACACTCTCCTCACTAATGCTGTTCATTTGGTAATATGTCCCGTGTGTATTAAACCATCAGGGGAACACACTCTCCTCACTTATACTGTTCATGCGGTAACATGTCCCGTGTATATTAAACCATCAAGGGAACACAATCTCCTCACTTATACTGTTCATCTGGTAAAATGTCCCGTGTGTATTAAACCATCAGGGGAACACACTCTCCTCACTTATACTGTTCATCTGGTAACATGTCCCGTGTGTATTAAACCATCAGGGGAACACAATCTCCTCACTTATACTGTTCACCTGGTAACATGTCCTGTGTATATTAAACCATCAGGGGAAGACAATCTCCTCACTTATACTGTTCATCTGGTAAAATGGCCCGTGTGTATTAAACCATCAGGGGAACACACTTTCCTCACTTATACTGTTCATCTGGTAACATGTCCCGTGTGTATTAAACCATCAGGGGAACCCACACTCCTCACTTATACTGTTCACTTGTTAACATGTCCCGTGTATATTAAACCATCAGGGGAACACACTCTCCTCACTTATACTGTTCACCTGGTAACATGTCCCGTGTATATTAAGGAATCAGGGGAACACACTCTCCTCACTTATACTGTTCACCTGGTAACATGTCCCGTGTGCATTAAACAATCAGGGGAACACACTCTCCTCACATATACTGTTCACCTGGTAACATGTCCCGTGTATATTAAGGAATCAGGGGAACACACTCTCCTCACTTATACTGTTCACCTGGTAACATGTCCCGTGTGCATTAAACAATCAGGGGAACACACTCTCCTCACATATACTGTTCACCTGGTGACATGTCCCGTCAGTATTAAACAATCAGGGGAACAAACTCTCCTCACTTATACTGTTCACCTGGAAACATGTCCCGTGTATATTAAACCATCAGGGGAACACACTCTCCTCACTTATGCTGTTCACCTGGTAACATGTCCCATGTATATTAAACCATCAGGGGAACACACTCTCCTCACTTATACTGTTCACCTGGTAACATGTCCCGTGCATATTAAACCATCAGGGGAACACACTCTCCTCACTTATACTGTTCACCTGGTAACATGTCCCGTGTATATTAAACCATCAGGGGAACACACTCTCTTCAATTATACTGTTCACCTGGCAATATGTCCCGTGTCTTTTAAACCATCAGGGGAAAACGCTCTCCTCACTTATACTGTTCACCTGGTAACATGTCCCGTGTCTCTTAAACCATCAGGGGAACACACTCTCCTCACTTATACTGTTCACCTGGTAACATGTCCCGTGTGTATTAAACAATCAGGGGAATACACTCTCCTCACGTATACTTTTCACCTGGTAACATGCCCTGTGTGTATTAAACAATCAGGGGAACAAACTCTCCTCACTTATACTGTTCACCTGGTAACATGTCCCGTGTATATTAAGCCATCAGGGGAACACACTCTCCTCACTTATACTGTTCACCTGGTAACATGTCCCGTGTATATTAAACCAGCAGGGGAACACAGTCTCCTCACTTATATTGTTCACCTGGTAACATGTCCCATGCATATTAAACCATCAGGGGAACACACTCTCCTCACTTATACTGTTCACCTGGTAACATGTCCCGTGTATATAAAACCATCAGGGGAACACACTCTCTTCAATTATACTGTTCACCTGGCAATATGTCCCGTGTATATTAAACAATCAGGGGAACACAGTCTCCTCACTTATACTGTTCTCCTGGTAACATGTCCCATGTATATTAAACAATCAGGGGAACACATTCCCCTCACTTATACTGTTCACCTGGTAACATGTCCCTTGCATATTAAACCATCAGGGGAACACACTCTCCTCACTTATACTGTTCACCTGGTGTCATGTCCCATGTGTATTAAACCATCAGGGGAACACACTCTCCTCACTTATACTGTTCACCTGGTGACATGTCCTGTGTATATTAAACCATCAGGGGAACACACTCTCATCACTTATACTGTTCATCTGGTAACATGTCCCGTGTGTATTAAACCATCAGGGGAACACACTCTCCTCAATTATACTGTTCACCTGGTGACATGTCCCGTGTATATTAAACAATCAGGAGAACACAATCTCCTCACTTATACTGTTCACCTGGTAACATGTCCCGTGTGTATTAAACCATCAGGGGAACACACTCTCCTCAATTATACTGTTCACCTGGTGACATGTCCCGTGTATATTAAACAATCAGGAGAACACAATCTCCTCACTTATACTGTTCACCTGGTAACATGTCCCGTGTATATTAAACCATCAGGGGAACACACTCTCCTCACTTATACTGTTCACCTGGTAACATGTCCTGTGTGCATTAAACCATCAGCGGAACACACTCTCTTCAATTATACTGTTCACCTGGCAATATGTCCCGTGTCTTTTAAACCATCAGGGGAAAACGCTCTCCTCACTTATACTGTTCACCTGGTAACATGTCCCGTGTCTCTTAAACCATCAGGGGAACACACTCTCCTCACTTATACTGTTCACCTGGTAACATGTCCCGTGTGTATTAAACAATCAGGGGAAAACACTCTCCTCACTTATACTTTTCACCTGGTAACATGCCCTGTGTGTATTAAACAATCAGGGGAACAAACTCTCCTCACTTATACTGTTCACCTGGTAACATGTCACGTGTATATTAAGCCATCAGGGGAACACACTCTCCTCACTTATACTGTTCACCTGGTAACATGTCCCGTGTATATTAAACCATCAGGGGAACACACTCTCCTCACTTATATTGTTCACCTGGTAACATGTCCCATGCATATTAAACCATCAGGGGAACACACTCTCCTCACTTATACTGTTCACCTGGTAACATGTCCCGTGTATATAAAACCATCAGGGGAACACGCTCTCCTCACTTATACTGTTCACCTGGTAACATGTCCTGTGTGCATTAAACCATCAGGGGAACACACTCTCTTCAATTATACTGTTCACCTGGCAATATGTCCCGTGTATATTAAACCATCAGGGGAACACAGTCTCCTCACTTATACTGTTCTCCTGGTAATATGTCCCATGTATATTAAACAATCAGGGGAACACATTCCCCTCACTTATACTGTTCACCTGGTAACATGTCCCTTGCATATTAAACCATCAGGGGAACACACTCTCCTCACTTATACTGTTCACCTGGTGTCATGTCCCATGTGTATTAAACCATCAGGGGAACACACTCTCCTCACTGACACTGTTCACCTGGTAACATGTCCCGTGTGTATTAAACAATCAGGGGATTACACTCTCCTCAATTACACTGTTCACCTGGTGACATGTCCCGTGTATTTTAAACAATCAGGAGAACACAATCTCCTCACTTATACTGTTCACCTGGTAACATGTCCCGTGTATATTAAACCATCAGGGGAACACACTCTCCTCACTTATACTGTTCACCTGGTAACATGTCCCGTGCGTATTAAACCATCTGGGGAACACATTCTCCTCACTTATACTGTTCACCTGGTAACATGTCCCGTGTATATTAAACCATCAGGGGAACACACTCTCCTCACTTATACTGTTCACCTGGTGACATGTCCTGTGTATATTAAACCATCAGGGGAACACACTCTCCTCACATATAATGTTCAAATGGTGATATGTCCTGTTTGTATTAAACAATCAGGGGAACATACTCTCCTAACTTATGCAGTTCACCTGGTAACATGTCCTGTGTCTATTAAACCATCAGGGGAACAAACTCTCCTCACTTATACTGTTCACCTGGTAACATGTCCCATGTGTATTAAACCATCAGGGGAACACACTCTCCTCACTTATACTGTTCACCTGGTGACATGCCCCATGTTTATTAAACAATCAGGAGAACACAATCTCCTCACTTATACTGTTCATCTGGTAACATGTCCCGTGTGTACTAAAACATCAGGGGAACACACTCTCCTCACTAATGCTGTTCATTTGGTAATATGTCCCGTGTGTATTAAACCATCAGGGGAACACACTCTCCTCACTTATACTGTTCATGTGGTAACATGTCCCGTGTGCATTAAACGATCAGGGGAACACACTCTCCTCACTTATACTGTTCATGTGGTAACATGTCCCGTGTATATTAAACCATCAAGGGAACACAATCTCCTCACTTATACTGTTCATCTGGTAAAATGTCCCGTGTGTATTAAACCATCAGGGGAACACACTCTCCTCACTTATACTGTTCATCTGGTAACATGTCCCGTGTGTATTAAACCATCAGGGGAACACAATCTCCTCACTTATACTGTTCACCTGGTAACATGTCCTGTGTATATTAAACCATCAGGGGAAGACAATCTCCTCACTTATACTGTTCATCTGGTAAAATGGCCCGTGTGTATTAAACCATCAGGGGAACACACTTTCCTCACTTATACTGTTCATCTGGTAACATGTCCCGTGTGTATTAAACCATCAGGGGAACACACTCTCCTCACTTATACTGTTCACCTGGTAACATGTCCCGTGTGTATTAAACCATCAGGGGAACACACTCTCCTCACTTATACTGTTCACCTGGTAACATGTCCCGTGTATATTAAACAATCAGGGGAACACACTCTCCTCACTTATACTGTTCACCTGGTAACATGTCCCATGTGTATTAAACCATCAGGGGAACACACTCTCCTCACTTATACTGTTCACCTGGTAACATGTCCCGTGTGTATTAAACCATCAGGGGAACACACTCTCCTCACTTATACTGTTCACCTGGTAACATGTCCCGTGTGTATTAAACCATCAGGGGAACACACTCTCCTCACTTATACTGTTCATGTGGTAACATGTCCCGTGTGCATTAAACGATCAGGGGAACACACTCTCCTCACTTATACTGTTCATGTGGTAACATGTCCCGTGTATATTAAACCATCAAGGGAACACAATCTCCTCACTTATACTGTTCATCTGGTAAAATGTCCCGTGTGTATTAAACCATCAGGGGAACACACTCTCCTCACTTATACTGTTCATCTGGTAACATGTCCCGTGTGTATTAAACCATCAGGGGAACACAATCTCCTCACTTATACTGTTCACCTGGTAACATGTCCTGTGTATATTAAACCATCAGGGGAAGACAATCTCCTCACTTATACTGTTCATCTGGTAAAATGGCCCGTGTGTATTAAAACATCAGGGGAACACACTTTCCTCACTTATACTGTTCATCTGGTAACATGTCCCGTGTGTATTAAACCATCAGGGGAACCCACTCTCCTCACTTATACTGTTCACTTGTTAACATGTCCCGTGTATATTAAACCATCAGGGGAACACACTCTCCTCACTTATACTGTTCACCTGGTAACATGTCCCGTGTATATTAAGGAATCAGGGGAACACACTCTCCTCACTTATACTGTTCACCTGGTAACATGTCCCGTGTGCATTAAACAATCAGGGGAACACACTCTCCTCACATATACTGTTCACCTGGTGACATGTCCCGTCAGTATTAAACAATCAGGGGAACAAACTCTCCTCACTTATACTGTTCACCTGGAAACATGTCCCGTGTATATTAAACCATCAGGGGAACACACTCTCCTCACTTATGCTGTTCACCTGGTAACATGTCCCATGTATATTAAACCATCAGGGGAACACGCTCTCCTCACTTATACTGTTCACCTGGTAACATGTCCCGTGCATATTAAACCATCAGGGGAACACACTCTCCTCACTTATACTGTTCACCTGGTAACATGTCCCGTGTATATTAAACCATCAGGGGAACACAATCTCTTCAATTATACTGTTCACCTGGCAATATGTCCCGTGTCTTTTAAACCATCAGGGGAAAACGCTCTCCTCACTTATACTGTTCACCTGGTAACATGTCCCGTGTCTCTTAAACCATCAGGGGAACACACTCTCCTCACTTATACTGTTCACCTGGTAACACGTCCCGTGTGTATTAAACAATCAGGGGAATACACTCTCCTCACGTATAATGTTCACCTGGTAACATGTCCCGTGTGTATTAAACAATCAGGGGAACAAACTCTCCTCACTTATACTGTTCACCTGGTAACATGTCCCGTGTATATTAAGCCATCAGGGGAACACACTCTCCTCACTTATACTGTTCACCTGGTAACATGTCCCGTGTATATTAAACCAGCAGGGGAACACAGTCTCCTCACTTATATTGTTCACCTGGTAACATGTCCCATGCATATTAAACCATCAGGGGAACACACTCTCCTCACTTATACTGTTCACCTGGTAACATGTCCCTTGCATATTAAACCATCAGGGGAACACACTCTCCTCACTTATACTGTTCACCTGGTGTCATGTCCCATGTGTATTAAACCATCAGGGGAACACACTCTCCTCACTTATACTGTTCACCTGGTAACATGTCCCATGCATATTAAACCATCAGGGGAACACACTCTCCTCACTTATACTGTTCACCTGGTGTCATGTCCCATGTGTATTAAACCATCAGGGGAACACACTCTCCTCACTTACACTGTTCACCTGGTGACATGTCCTGTGTATATTAAACCATCAGGGGAACACACTCTCCTCACTTATACTGTTCACCTGGTAACATGTCCTGTGTGTATTAAACCATCAGGGGAACACACTCTCCTCACTTATACTGTTCATCTGGTAACATGTCCCGTGCGTATTAAACCATCAGGGGAACACACTCTCCTCACTTATACTGTTCACCTGGTGTCATGTCCCATGTGTATTAAACCATCAGGGGAACACACTCTCCTCACTTATACTGTTCACCTGGTAACATGTCCTGTGTGTATTAAACCATCAGGGGAACACACTCTCCTCACTTATACTGTTCATCTGGTAACATGTCCCGTGCGTATTAAACCATCAGGGGAACACACTCTCCTCACTTATACTGTTCACCTGGTAACATGTCCCGTGCGTATTAAACCATCTGGGGAACACATTCTCCTCACTTATACTGTTCACCTGGTAACATGTCCCGTGTATATTAAACCATCAGGGGAACCCACTCTCCTCACTTATACTGTTCACTTTTTAACATGTCCCGTGTATATTAAACCATCAGGGGAACACACTCTCCTCACTTATACTGTTCACCTGGTAACATGTCCCGTGTATATTAAGGAATCAGGGGAACACACTCTCCTCACTTATACTGTTCACCTGGTAACATGTCCCGTGTGCATTAAACAATCAGGGGAACACACTCTCCTCACATATACTGTTCACCTGGTGACATGTCCCGTCAGTATTAAACAATCAGGGGAACAAACTCTCCTCACTTATACTGTTCACCTGGAAACATGTCCCGTGTATATTAAACCATCAGGGGAACACACTCTCCTCACTTATGCTGTTCACCTGGTAACATGTCCCATGTATATTAAACCATCAGGGGAACACGCTCTCCTCACTTATACTGTTCACCTGGTAACATGTCCCGTGCATATTAAACCATCAGGGGAACACACTCTCCTCACTTATACTGTTCACCTGGTAACATGTCCCGTGTATATTAAACCATCAGGGGAACACAATCTCTTCAATTATACTGTTCACCTGGCAATATGTCCCGTGTCTTTTAAACCATCAGGGGAAAACGCTCTCCTCACTTATACTGTTCACCTGGTAACATGTCCCGTGTCTCTTAAACCATCAGGGGAACACACTCTCCTCACTTATACTGTTCACCTGGTAACACGTCCCGTGTGTATTAAACAATCAGGGGAATACACTCTCCTCACGTATAATGTTCACCTGGTAACATGTCCCGTGTGTATTAAACAATCAGGGGAACAAACTCTCCTCACTTATACTGTTCACCTGGTAACATGTCCCGTGTATATTAAGCCATCAGGGGAACACACTCTCCTCACTTATACTGTTCACCTGGTAACATGTCCCGTGTATATTAAACCAGCAGGGGAACACAGTCTCCTCACTTATATTGTTCACCTGGTAACATGTCCCATGCATATTAAACCATCAGGGGAACACACTCTCCTCACTTATACTGTTCACCTGGTAACATGTCCCTTGCATATTAAACCATCAGGGGAACACACTCTCCTCACTTATACTGTTCACCTGGTGTCATGTCCCATGTGTATTAAACCATCAGGGGAACACACTCTCCTCACTTATACTGTTCACCTGGTAACATGTCCCATGCATATTAAACCATCAGGGGAACACACTCTCCTCACTTATACTGTTCACCTGGTGTCATGTCCCATGTGTATTAAACCATCAGGGGAACACACTCTCCTCACTTACACTGTTCACCTGGTGACATGTCCTGTGTATATTAAACCATCAGGGGAACACACTCTCCTCACTTATACTGTTCACCTGGTAACATGTCCCGTGTATATTAAACCATCAGGGGAACACAATCTCTTCAATTATACTGTTCACCTGGCAATATGTCCCGTGTCTTTTAAACCATCAGGGGAAAACGCTCTCCTCACTTATACTGTTCACCTGGTAACATGTCCCGTGTCTCTTAAACCATCAGGGGAACACACTCTCCTCACTTATACTGTTCACCTGGTAACACGTCCCGTGTGTATTAAACAATCAGGGGAATACACTCTCCTCACGTATAATGTTCACCTGGTAACATGTCCCGTGTGTATTAAACAATCAGGGGAACAAACTCTCCTCACTTATACTGTTCACCTGGTAACATGTCCCGTGTATATTAAGCCATCAGGGGAACACACTCTCCTCACTTATACTGTTCACCTGGTAACATGTCCCGTGTATATTAAACCAGCAGGGGAACACAGTCTCCTCACTTATATTGTTCACCTGGTAACATGTCCCATGCATATTAAACCATCAGGGGAACACACTCTCCTCACTTATACTGTTCACCTGGTAACATGTCCCTTGCATATTAAACCATCAGGGGAACACACTCTCCTCACTTATACTGTTCACCTGGTGTCATGTCCCATGTGTATTAAACCATCAGGGGAACACACTCTCCTCACTTATACTGTTCACCTGGTAACATGTCCCATGCATATTAAACCATCAGGGGAACACACTCTCCTCACTTATACTGTTCACCTGGTGTCATGTCCCATGTGTATTAAACCATCAGGGGAACACACTCTCCTCACTTACACTGTTCACCTGGTGACATGTCCTGTGTATATTAAACCATCAGGGGAACACACTCTCCTCACTTATACTGTTCACCTGGTAACATGTCCTGTGTGTATTAAACCATCAGGGGAACACACTCTCCTCACTTATACTGTTCATCTGGTAACATGTCCCGTGCGTATTAAACCATCAGGGGAACACACTCTCCTCACTTATACTGTTCACCTGGTGTCATGTCCCATGTGTATTAAACCATCAGGGGAACACACTCTCCTCACTTATACTGTTCACCTGGTAACATGTCCTGTGTGTATTAAACCATCAGGGGAACACACTCTCCTCACTTATACTGTTCATCTGGTAACATGTCCCGTGCGTATTAAACCATCAGGGGAACACACTCTCCTCACTTATACTGTTCACCTGGTAACATGTCCCGTGCGTATTAAACCATCTGGGGAACACATTCTCCTCACTTATACTGTTCACCTGGTAACATGTCCCGTGTATATTAAACCATCAGGGGAACACACTCTCCTCACTTATACTGTTCACCTGGTGACATGTCCTGTGTATATTAAACCATCAGGGGAACACACTCTCCTCACATATAATGTTCAAATGGTGATATGTCCTGTTTGTATTAAACAATCAGGGGAACATACTCTCCTAACTTATGCAGTTCACCTGGTAACATGTCCTGTGTCTATTAAACCATCAGGGGAACAAACTCTCCTCACTTATACTGTTCACCTGGTAACATGTCCCATGTGTATTAAACCATCAGGGGAACACACTCTCCTCACTTATACTGTTCACCTGGTGACATGCCCCATGTTTATTAAACAATCAGGAGAACACAATCTCCTCACTTATACTGTTCATCTGGTAACATGTCCCGTGTGTACTAAAACATCAGGGGAACACACTCTCCTCACTAATGCTGTTCATTTGGTAATATGTCCCGTGTGTATTAAACCATCAGGGGAACACACTCTCCTCACTTATACTGTTCATGTGGTAACATGTCCCGTGTATATTAAACCATCAAGGGAACACAATCTCCTCACTTATACTGTTCATCTGGTAAAATGTCCCGTGTGTATTAAACCATCAGGGGAACACACTCTCCTCACTTATACTGTTCATCTGGTAACATGTCCCGTGTGTATTAAACCATCAGGGGAACACAATCTCCTCACTTATACTGTTCACCTGGTAACATGTCCTGTGTATATTAAACCATCAGGGGAAGACAATCTCCTCACTTATACTGTTCATCTGGTAAAATGGCCCGTGTGTATTAAACCATCAGGGGAACACACTTTCCTCACTTATACTGTTCATCTGGTAACATGTCCCGTGTGTATTAAACCATCAGGGGAACCCACACTCCTCACTTATACTGTTCACTTGTTAACATGTCCCGTGTATATTAAACCATCAGGGGAACACACTCTCCTCACTTATACTGTTCACCTGGTAACATGTCCCGTGTATATTAAGGAATCAGGGGAACACACTCTCCTCACTTATACTGTTCACCTGGTAACATGTCCCGTGTGCATTAAACAATCAGGGGAACACACTCTCCTCACATATACTGTTCACCTGGTGACATGTCCCGTCAGTATTAAACAATCAGGGGAACAAACTCTCCTCACTTATACTGTTCACCTGGAAACATGTCCCGTGTATATTAAACCATCAGGGGAACACACTCTCCTCACTTATGCTGTTCACCTGGTAACATGTCCCATGTATATTAAACCATCAGGGGAACACACTCTCCTCACTTATACTGTTCACCTGGTAACATGTCCCGTGCATATTAAACCATCAGGGGAACACACTCTCCTCACTTATACTGTTCACCTGGTAACATGTCCCGTGTATATTAAACCATCAGGGGAACACACTCTCTTCAATTATACTGTTCACCTGGCAATATGTCCCGTGTCTTTTAAACCATCAGGGGAAAACGCTCTCCTCACTTATACTGTTCACCTGGTAACATGTCCCGTGTCTCTTAAACCATCAGGGGAACACACTCTCCTCACTTATACTGTTCACCTGGTAACATGTCCCGTGTGTATTAAACAATCAGGGGAATACACTCTCCTCACGTATACTTTTCACCTGGTAACATGCCCTGTGTGTATTAAACAATCAGGGGAACAAACTCTCCTCACTTATACTGTTCACCTGGTAACATGTCCCGTGTATATTAAGCCATCAGGGGAACACACTCTCCTCACTTATACTGTTCACCTGGTAACATGTCCCGTGTATATTAAACCAGCAGGGGAACACAGTCTCCTCACTTATATTGTTCACCTGGTAACATGTCCCATGCATATTAAACCATCAGGGGAACACACTCTCCTCACTTATACTGTTCACCTGGTAACATGTCCCGTGTATATAAAACCATCAGGGGAACACACTCTCTTCAATTATACTGTTCACCTGGCAATATGTCCCGTGTATATTAAACAATCAGGGGAACACAGTCTCCTCACTTATACTGTTCTCCTGGTAACATGTCCCATGTATATTAAACAATCAGGGGAACACATTCCCCTCACTTATACTGTTCACCTGGTAACATGTCCCTTGCATATTAAACCATCAGGGGAACACACTCTCCTCACTTATACTGTTCACCTGGTGTCATGTCCCATGTGTATTAAACCATCAGGGGAACACACTCTCCTCACTTATACTGTTCACCTGGTGACATGTCCTGTGTATATTAAACCATCAGGGGAACACACTCTCATCACTTATACTGTTCATCTGGTAACATGTCCCGTGTGTATTAAACCATCAGGGGAACACACTCTCCTCAATTATACTGTTCACCTGGTGACATGTCCCGTGTATATTAAACAATCAGGAGAACACAATCTCCTCACTTATACTGTTCACCTGGTAACATGTCCCGTGTGTATTAAACCATCAGGGGAACACACTCTCCTCAATTATACTGTTCACCTGGTGACATGTCCCGTGTATATTAAACAATCAGGAGAACACAATCTCCTCACTTATACTGTTCACCTGGTAACATGTCCCGTGTATATTAAACCATCAGGGGAACACACTCTCCTCACTTATACTGTTCACCTGGTAACATGTCCTGTGTGCATTAAACCATCAGCGGAACACACTCTCTTCAATTATACTGTTCACCTGGCAATATGTCCCGTGTCTTTTAAACCATCAGGGGAAAACGCTCTCCTCACTTATACTGTTCACCTGGTAACATGTCCCGTGTCTCTTAAACCATCAGGGGAACACACTCTCCTCACTTATACTGTTCACCTGGTAACATGTCCCGTGTGTATTAAACAATCAGGGGAAAACACTCTCCTCACTTATACTTTTCACCTGGTAACATGCCCTGTGTGTATTAAACAATCAGGGGAACAAACTCTCCTCACTTATACTGTTCACCTGGTAACATGTCACGTGTATATTAAGCCATCAGGGGAACACACTCTCCTCACTTATACTGTTCACCTGGTAACATGTCCCGTGTATATTAAACCAGCAGGGGAACACAGTCTCCTCACTTATATTGTTCACCTGGTAACATGTCCCATGCATATTAAACCATCAGGGGAACACACTCTCCTCACTTATACTGTTCACCTGGTAACATGTCCCGTGTATATAAAACCATCAGGGGAACACGCTCTCCTCACTTATACTGTTCACCTGGTAACATGTCCTGTGTGCATTAAACCATCAGGGGAACACACTCTCTTCAATTATACTGTTCACCTGGCAATATGTCCCGTGTATATTAAACCATCAGGGGAACACAGTCTCCTCACTTATACTGTTCTCCTGGTAATATGTCCCATGTATATTAAACAATCAGGGGAACACATTCCCCTCACTTATACTGTTCACCTGGTAACATGTCCCTTGCATATTAAACCATCAGGGGAACACTCTCTCCTCACTTATACTGTTCACCTGGTGTCATGTCCCATGTGTATTAAACCATCAGGGGAACACACTCTCCTCACTTACACTGTTCACCTGGTAACATGTCCCGTGTGTATTAAACAATCAGGGGATTACACTCTCCTCAATTACACTGTTCACCTGGTGACATGTCCCGTGTATTTTAAACAATCAGGAGAACACAATCTCCTCACTTATACTGTTCACCTGGTAACATGTCCCGTGTATATTAAACCATCAGGGGAACACACTCTCCTCACTTATACTGTTCACCTGGTAACATGTCCCGTGCGTATTAAACCATCTGGGGAACACATTCTCCTCACTTATACTGTTCACCTGGTAACATGTCCCGTGTATATTAAACCATCAGGGGAACACACTCTCCTCACTTATACTGTTCACCTGGTGACATGTCCTGTGTATATTAAACCATCAGGGGAACACACTCTCCTCACATATAATGTTCAAATGGTGATATGTCCTGTTTGTATTAAACAATCAGGGGAACATACTCTCCTAACTTATGCAGTTCACCTGGTAACATGTCCTGTGTCTATTAAACCATCAGGGGAACAAACTCTCCTCACTTATACTGTTCACCTGGTAACATGTCCCATGTGTATTAAACCATCAGGGGAACACACTCTCCTCACTTATACTGTTCACCTGGTGACATGCCCCATGTTTATTAAACAATCAGGAGAACACAATCTCCTCACTTATACTGTTCATCTGGTAACATGTCCCGTGTGTACTAAAACATCAGGGGAACACACTCTCCTCACTAATGCTGTTCATTTGGTAATATGTCCCGTGTGTATTAAACCATCAGGGGAACACACTCTCCTCACTTATACTGTTCATGTGGTAACATGTCCCGTGTGCATTAAACGATCAGGGGAACACACTCTCCTCACTTATACTGTTCATGTGGTAACATGTCCCGTGTATATTAATCCATCAAGGGAACACAATCTCCTCACTTATACTGTTCATCTGGTAAAATGTCCCGTGTGTATTAAACCATCAGGGGAACACACTCTCCTCACTTATACTGTTCATCTGGTAACATGTCCCGTGTGTATTAAACCATCAGGGGAACACAATCTCCTCACTTATACTGTTCACCTGGTAACATGTCCTGTGTGTATTAAACCATCAGGGGAACACACTCTCCTCAATTATACTGTTCACCTGGTGACATGTCCCGTGTATATTAAACAATCAGGAGAACACAATCTCCTCACTTATACTGTTCACCTGGTAACATGTCCCGTGTATATTAAACCATCAGGGGAACACACTCTCCTCACTTATACTGTTCACCTGGTAACATGTCCTGTGTGCATTAAACCATCAGCGGAACACACTCTCTTCAATTATACTGTTCACCTGGCAATATGTCCCGTGTCTTTTAAACCATCAGGGGAAAACGCTCTCCTCACTTATACTGTTCACCTGGTAACATGTCCCGTGTCTCTTAAACCATCAGGGGAACACACTCTCCTCACTTATACTGTTCACCTGGTAACATGTCCCGTGTGTATTAAACAATCAGGGGAAAACACTCTCCTCACTTATACTTTTCACCTGGTAACATGCCCTGTGTGTATTAAACAATCAGGGGAACAAACTCTCCTCACTTATACTGTTCACCTGGTAACATGTCACGTGTATATTAAGCCATCAGGGGAACACACTCTCCTCACTTATACTGTTCACCTGGTAACATGTCCCGTGTATATTAAACCAGCAGGGGAACACAGTCTCCTCACTTATATTGTTCACCTGGTAACATGTCCCATGCATATTAAACCATCAGGGGAACACACTCTCCTCACTTATACTGTTCACCTGGTAACATGTCCCGTGTATATAAAACCATCAGGGGAACACGCTCTCCTCACTTATACTGTTCACCTGGTAACATGTCCTGTGTGCATTAAACCATCAGGGGAACACACTCTCTTCAATTATACTGTTCACCTGGCAATATGTCCCGTGTATATTAAACCATCAGGGGAACACAGTCTCCTCACTTATACTGTTCTCCTGGTAATATGTCCCATGTATATTAAACAATCAGGGGAACACATTCCCCTCACTTATACTGTTCACCTGGTAACATGTCCCTTGCATATTAAACCATCAGGGGAACACTCTCTCCTCACTTATACTGTTCACCTGGTGTCATGTCCCATGTGTATTAAACCATCAGGGGAACACACTCTCCTCACTTACACTGTTCACCTGGTAACATGTCCCGTGTGTATTAAACAATCAGGGGATTACACTCTCCTCAATTACACTGTTCACCTGGTGACATGTCCCGTGTATTTTAAACAATCAGGAGAACACAATCTCCTCACTTATACTGTTCACCTGGTAACATGTCCCGTGTATATTAAACCATCAGGGGAACACACTCTCCTCACTTATACTGTTCACCTGGTAACATGTCCCGTGCGTATTAAACCATCTGGGGAACACATTCTCCTCACTTATACTGTTCACCTGGTAACATGTCCCGTGTATATTAAACCATCAGGGGAACACACTCTCCTCACTTATACTGTTCACCTGGTGACATGTCCTGTGTATATTAAACCATCAGGGGAACACACTCTCCTCACATATAATGTTCAAATGGTGATATGTCCTGTTTGTATTAAACAATCAGGGGAACATACTCTCCTAACTTATGCAGTTCACCTGGTAACATGTCCTGTGTCTATTAAACCATCAGGGGAACAAACTCTCCTCACTTATACTGTTCACCTGGTAACATGTCCCATGTGTATTAAACCATCAGGGGAACACACTCTCCTCACTTATACTGTTCACCTGGTGACATGCCCCATGTTTATTAAACAATCAGGAGAACACAATCTCCTCACTTATACTGTTCATCTGGTAACATGTCCCGTGTGTACTAAAACATCAGGGGAACACACTCTCCTCACTAATGCTGTTCATTTGGTAATATGTCCCGTGTGTATTAAACCATCAGGGGAACACACTCTCCTCACTTATACTGTTCATGTGGTAACATGTCCCGTGTGCATTAAACGATCAGGGGAACACACTCTCCTCACTTATACTGTTCATGTGGTAACATGTCCCGTGTATATTAAACCATCAAGGGAACACAATCTCCTCACTTATACTGTTCATCTGGTAAAATGTCCCGTGTGTATTAAACCATCAGGGGAACACACTCTCCTCACTTATACTGTTCATCTGGTAACATGTCCCGTGTGTATTAAACCATCAGGGGAACACAATCTCCTCACTTATACTGTTCACCTGGTAACATGTCCTGTGTATATTAAACCATCAGGGGAAGACAATCTCCTCACTTATACTGTTCATCTGGTAAAATGGCCCGTGTGTATTAAACCATCAGGGGAACACACTTTCCTCACTTATACTGTTCATCTGGTAACATGTCCCGTGTGTATTAAACCATCAGGGGAACCCACACTCCTCACTTATACTGTTCACTTGTTAACATGTCCCGTGTATATTAAACCATCAGGGGAACACACTCTCCTCACTTATACTGTTCACCTGGTAACATGTCCCGTGTATATTAAGGAATCAGGGGAACACACTCTCCTCACTTATACTGTTCACCTGGTAACATGTCCCGTGTGCATTAAACAATCAGGGGAACACACTCTCCTCACATATACTGTTCACCTGGTGACATGTCCCGTCAGTATTAAACAATCAGGGGAACAAACTCTCCTCACTTATACTGTTCACCTGGAAACATGTCCCGTGTATATTAAACCATCAGGGGAACACACTCTCCTCACTTATGCTGTTCACCTGGTAACATGTCCCATGTATATTAAACCATCAGGGGAACACACTCTCCTCATTATACTGTTCACCTGGTAACATGTCCCGTGCATATTAAACCATCAGGGGAACACACTCTCCTCACTTATACTGTTCACCTGGTAACATGTCCCGTGTATATTAAACCATCAGGGGAACACACTCTCTTCAATTATACTGTTCACCTGGCAATATGTCCCGTGTCTTTTAAACCATCAGGGGAAAACGCTCTCCTCACTTATACTGTTCACCTGGTAACATGTCCCGTGTCTCTTAAACCATCAGGGGAACACACTCTCCTCACTTATACTGTTCACCTGGTAACATGTCCCGTGTGTATTAAACAATCAGGGGAATACACTCTCCTCACGTATACTTTTCACCTGGTAACATGCCCTGTGTGTATTAAACAATCAGGGGAACAAACTCTCCTCACTTATACTGTTCACCTGGTAACATGTCCCGTGTATATTAAGCCATCAGGGGAACACACTCTCCTCACTTATACTGTTCACCTGGTAACATGTCCCGTGTATATTAAACCAGCAGGGGAACACAGTCTCCTCACTTATATTGTTCACCTGGTAACATGTCCCATGCATATTAAACCATCAGGGGAACACACTCTCCTCACTTATACTGTTCACCTGGTAACATGTCCCGTGTATATAAAACCATCAGGGGAACACACTCTCTTCAATTATACTGTTCACCTGGCAATATGTCCCGTGTATATTAAACAATCAGGGGAACACAGTCTCCTCACTTATACTGTTCTCCTGGTAACATGTCCCATGTATATTAAACAATCAGGGGAACACATTCCCCTCACTTATACTGTTCACCTGGTAACATGTCCCTTGCATATTAAACCATCAGGGGAACACACTCTCCTCACTTATACTGTTCACCTGGTGTCATGTCCCATGTGTATTAAACCATCAGGGGAACACACTCTCCTCACTTATACTGTTCACCTGGTGACATGTCCTGTGTATATTAAACCATCAGGGGAACACACTCTCATCACTTATACTGTTCATCTGGTAACATGTCCCGTGTGTATTAAACCATCAGGGGAACACACTCTCCTCAATTATACTGTTCACCTGGTGACATGTCCCGTGTATATTAAACAATCAGGAGAACACAATCTCCTCACTTATACTGTTCACCTGGTAACATGTCCCGTGTGTATTAAACCATCAGGGGAACACACTCTCCTCAATTATACTGTTCACCTGGTGACATGTCCCGTGTATATTAAACAATCAGGAGAACACAATCTCCTCACTTATACTGTTCACCTGGTAACATGTCCCGTGTATATTAAACCATCAGGGGAACACACTCTCCTCACTTATACTGTTCACCTGGTAACATGTCCTGTGTGCATTAAACCATCAGCGGAACACACTCTCTTCAATTATACTGTTCACCTGGCAATATGTCCCGTGTCTTTTAAACCATCAGGGGAAAACGCTCTCCTCACTTATACTGTTCACCTGGTAACATGTCCCGTGTCTCTTAAACCATCAGGGGAACACACTCTCCTCACTTATACTGTTCACCTGGTAACATGTCCCGTGTGTATTAAACAATCAGGGGAAAACACTCTCCTCACTTATACTTTTCACCTGGTAACATGC
Organism: Heterodontus francisci; assembly: GCF_036365525.1. NCBI lineage: Eukaryota > Metazoa > Chordata > Chondrichthyes > Heterodontiformes > Heterodontidae > Heterodontus > Heterodontus francisci. The sequence goes on along the minus strand of NW_027140589.1, from coordinate 6,057,257 downwards.
CCTGTGTGTATTAAACAATCAGGGGAACAAACTCTCCTCACTTATACTGTTCACCTGGTAACATGTCACGTGTATATTAAGCCATCAGGGGAACACACTCTCCTCACTTATACTGTTCACCTGGTAACATGTCCCGTGTATATTAAACCAGCAGGGGAACACAGTCTCCTCACTTATATTGTTCACCTGGTAACATGTCCCATGCATATTAAACCATCAGGGGAACACACTCTCCTCACTTATACTGTTCACCTGGTAACATGTCCCGTGTATATAAAACCATCAGGGGAACACGCTCTCCTCACTTATACTGTTCACCTGGTAACATGTCCTGTGTGCATTAAACCATCAGGGGAACACACTCTCTTCAATTATACTGTTCACCTGGCAATATGTCCCGTGTATATTAAACCATCAGGGGAACACAGTCTCCTCACTTATACTGTTCTCCTGGTAATATGTCCCATGTATATTAAACAATCAGGGGAACACATTCCCCTCACTTATACTGTTCACCTGGTGACTTGTCCCTTGCATATTAAACCATCAGGGGAACACACTCTCCTCACTTATACTGTTCACCTGGTGTCATGTCCCATGTGTATTAAACCATCAGGGGAACACACTCTCCTCACTTACACTGTTCACCTGGTAACATGTCCCGTGTGTATTAAACAATCAGGGGATTACACTCTCCTCAATTACACTGTTCACCTGGTGACATGTCCCGTGTATTTTAAACAATCAGGAGAACACAATCTCCTCACTTATACTGTTCACCTGGTAACATGTCCCGTGTATATTAAACCATCAGGGGAACACACTCTCCTCACTTATACTGTTCACCTGGTGACATGTCCTGTGTCTATTAAACCATCAGGGGAACAGACTCTCCTCACATATTCTGTTCACCTGGTAACATGACCCGAGTGTATTAAACCATCAGGGGAACACACTCTCCTCACTTATACTGTTCACCTGGTGACATGTCCTGTGTCTATTAAACCATCAGGGGAACACACTCTCCTCACTTATACTGTTCACCTGGTGACATGTCCTGTGTATATTAAACCATCAGCGGAACACACTCTCCTCACTTATACTGTTCACCTGGTAACATGTCCCATGTGTATTAAACCATCAGGGGAACACACTCTCCTCACTTATACTGTTCACCTGGTGACATGTCCCATGTTTATTAAACAATCAGGAGAACACAATCTCCTCACTTATACTGTTCATCTGGTAACATGTCCCGTGTGTACTAAAACATCAGGGGAACACACTCTCCTCACTAATGCTGTTCATCTGGTAACATGTCCCGTGTGTATTAAACCATCAGGGGAACACACTCTCCTCACTTATACTGTTCATGTGGTAACATGTCCCGTGTGTATTAAACCATCAGGGGAACACACTCTCCTCACTTATACTGTTCATGTGGTAACATGTCCCGTGTATATTAAACCATCAAGGGAACACAATCTCCTCACTTATACTGTTCATCTGGTAAAATGTCCCGTGTGTATTAAACCATCAGGGGAACACACTCTCCTCACTTATACTGTTCATCTGGTAACATGTCCCGTGTGTATTAAACCATCAGGGGAACACAATCTCCTCACTTATACTGTTCACCTGGTAACATGTCCTGTGTATATTAAACCATCAGGGGAAGACAATCTCCTCACTTATACTGTTCATCTGGTAAAATGGCCCGTGTGTATTAAACCATCAGGGGAACACACTTTCCTCACTTATACTGTTCATCTGGTAACATGTCCCGTGTGTATTAAACCATCTGGGGAACCCACTCTCCTCACTTATACTGTTCACTTGTTAACATGTCCCGTGTATATTAAACCATCAGGGGAACACACTCTCCTCACTTATACTGTTCACCTGGTAACATGTCCCGTGTATATTAAGGAATCAGGGGAACACACTCTCCTCACTTATACTGTTCACCTGGTAACATGTCCCGTGTGCATTAAACAATCAGGGGAACACACTCTCCTCACATATACTGTTCACCTGGTGACATGTCCCGTCAGTATTAAACAATCAGGGGAACAAACTCTCCTCACTTATACTGTTCACCTGGAAACATGTCCCGTGTATATTAAACCATCAGGGGAACACACTCTCCTCACTTATGCTGTTCACCTGGTAACATGTCCCATGTATATTAAACCATCAGGGGAACACACTCTCCTCACTTATACTGTTCACCTGGTAACATGTCCCGTGCATATTAAACCATCAGGGGAACACACTCTCCTCACTTATACTGTTCACCTGGTAACATGTCCCGTGTATATTAAACCATCAGGGGAACACACTCTCTTCAATTATACTGTTCACCTGGCAATATGTTCCGTGTCTTTTAAACCATCAGGGGAAAACGCTCTCCTCACTTATACTGTTCACCTGGTAACATGTCCCGTGTCTCTTAAACCATCAGGGGAACACACTCTCCTCACTTATACTGTTCACCTGGTAACATGTCCCGTGTGTATTAAACAATCAGGGGAATACACTCTCCTCACGTATACTTTTCACCTGGTAACATGCCCTGTGTGTATTAAACAATCAGGGGAACAAACTCTCCTCACTTATACTGTTCACCTGGTAACATGTCCCGTGTATATTAAGCCATCAGGGGAACACACTCTCCTCACTTATACTGTTCACCTGGTAACATGTCCCGTGTATATTAAACCAGCAGGGGAACACAGTCTCCTCACTTATATTGTTCACCTGGTAACATGTCCCATGCATATTAAACCATCAGGGGAACACACTCTCCTCACTTATACTGTTCACCTGGTAACATATCCCGTGTATATAAAACCATCAGGGGAACACGCTCTCCTCACTTATACTGTTCACCTGGTAACATGTCCTGTGTGCATTAAACCATCAGGGGAACACACTCTCTTCAATTATACTGTTCACCTGGCAATATGTCCCGTGTATATTAAACAATCAGGGGAACACAGTCTCCTCACTTATACTGTTCACCTGGTAACATGTCCCTTGCATATTAAACCATCAGGGGAACACACTCTCCTCACTTATACTGTTCACCTGGTGTCATGTCCCATGTGTATTAAACCATCAGGGGAACACACTCTCCTCACTTACACTGTTCACCTGGTGACATGTCCTGTGTATATTAAACCATCAGGGGAACACACTCTCATCACTTATACTGTTCACCTGGTGACATGTCCCATGTGTATTAAACCATCAGGGGAACACACTCTCCTCACTTACACTGTTCACCTGGTGACATGTCCCGTGTATATTAAACAATCAGGAGAACACAATCTCCTCACTTATACTGTTCACCTGGTAACATGTCCCGTGCGTATTAAACCATCTGGGGAACACATTCTCCTCACTTATACTGTTCACCTGGTAACATGTCCCGTGTATATTAAACCATCAGGGGAACACACTCTCCTCACTTATACTGTTCACCTGGTAACATGTCCCATGTGTATTAAACCATCAGGGGAACACACTCTCCTCACTTATACTGTTCACCTGGTGACATGTCCCATGTATATTAAGGAATCAGGGGAACACACTCTCCTCACTTATACTGTTCACCTGGTAACATGTCCCGTGTGCATTAAACAATCAGGGGAACACACTCTCCTCACTTATACTGTTCATGTGGTAACATGTCCCGTGTGTATTAAACCATCAGGGGAACACACTCTCCTCACTTATACTGTTCATCTGGTAACATGTCCCGTGTGTATTAAACCATCAGGGGAACACACTCTCCTCACTTATACTGTTCATGTGGTAACATGTCCCGTGTGTATTAAACCATCAGGGGAACACACTCTCCTCACTTATACTGTTCATGTGGTAACATGTCCCGTGTATATTAAACCATCAGGGGAACACAATCTCCTCACTTATACTGTTCATCTGGTAAAATGTCCCGTGTGTATTAAACCATCAGGGGAACCCACTCTCCTCACTTATACTGTTCACTTGTTAACATGCCCCGTGTATATTAAACCATCAGGGGAACACACTCTCCTCACTTATACTGTTCACCTGGTAACATGTCCCGTGTATATTAAGGAATCAGGGGAACACACTCTCCTCACTTATACTGTTCACCTGGTAACATGTCCCGTGAGCATTAAACAATCAGGGGAACACACTCTCCTCACATATACTGTTCACCTGGTGACATGTCCCGTCAGTATTAAACAATCAGGGGAACAAACTCTCCTCACTTATACTGTTCACCTGGAAACATGTCCCGTGTATATTAAACCATCAGGGGAACACACTCTCCTCACTTATGCTGTTCACCTGGTAACATGTCCCATGTATATTAAACCATCAGGGGAACACACTCTCCTCACTTCTACTGTTCACCTGGTAACATGTCCCGTGTATATTAAACCATCAGGGGAACACACTCTCCTCACTTATACTGTTCACCTGGTAACAGGTCCCGTGTATATTAAACCATCAGGGGAACACACTCTCCTCACTTATACTGTTCACCTGGTAACATGTCCCGTGCATATTAAACCATCAGGGGAACACACTCTCCTCACTTATACTGTTCATCTGGTAACATATCACGTCAGTAGTAAACAATCAGGGGAACACACTCTCCTCACTTATACTGCACATCTGGTAACATGTCCCGTGTGTATTAAACAATCAGGGGAACACACTCTCCTCACTTATGCAGTTCATCTGGTAACATGTCCCGTCAGTATTAAACCATCCAGGGAACACACTCTCCTCACTTATACTGTTCACCTGGTAACATGTCCCGTGTATATTAAGCCATCAGGGGAACACACTCTCCTCACTTATACTGTTCAACTGGTAACATGTCCCGTCAGTATTAAAACATCAGGGGAACACACTCTCCTCACTTGTACTGTTCACCTGGTAACATGTCCTGTGCGCATTAAACCATCAGGGGAACACACTCTCCTCAATTCTACTGTTCACCTGGTAACATGTCCCGTGTGTATTAAACAATCAGGGGAACACACTCTCCTCACTTATACTGTTCACCTGGTAACATGTCCCTTGTATATTAAGCCATCAGGGGAACACACTCTCCTCACTTATACTGTTCAACTGGTAACATGTCCCGTCAGTATTAAAACATCAGGGGAACTCACTCTCCTCACTTATACTGTTCACCTGGTAACATGTCCTGTGCGCATTAAACCATCAGGGGAACACACTCTCCTCACTTATACTGTTCACCTGGTAACATGTCCCATGTATATTAAACAATCAGGGGAACACACTCTCCTCACTTATACTGTTCACCTGGTAACATGTCCCGTGTGTATTAAACAATCAGGGGAACAAACTCTCCTCACTTATACTGTTCACCTGGTAACATGTCCCGTGTGTATTAAACAATCAGGGGAACACACTCTCCTCACTTATACAGTTCACTTGGTAACATTTCGCGTGTACATTAAAACATCAGGGGAAGACACTCTCCTCACTTATACTGTTCACCTGGTAACATGTCCCGTGTGTATTAAACAATCAGGGGAACACACTCTCCTCCCTTATACTGTTCATCTGGTGACATGTCCCGTGTATTTTAAACCATCAGGGGAACACACTCTCCTCACTTAAACTTTTCACCTGGTGACATGTCCCGTGTATATTAAACCATCAGGGGAACACACTCTCCTCACTTACACTGTTCGCCTGGTAACATGTCCCATGTATATTAAACAATCTGGGGAACACATTCTCCTCACTTATACTGTTCACCTGGTGACATGTCCCGTGTATATTAAACAATCAGGGGAACACACTCTCCTGACTTATACTGTTCACCTGGCATCATGTCCTGTGTATATTAAACCATCAGGGGAACACATTCTCCTCACTTACACTGTTCACCTGGTAACATGTCCCGTGTATATTAAACCTCAGGGGAACACACTCTCCTCACTTATACTGTTCACCTGGTAACATGTCCCCTCAGTATTAAACCATCAGGGGAACACACTCTCCTCACTTATACTGTTCACCTGGTAACATGTCCCGTGTGTATTAAACAATCAGGGGAACACACTCTCCTCACTTATACTGTTCATCTGGTAACATGTCCCGGCAGTATTAAACCATGAGGGGAACACTCTCTCCTCACATATACTGTTCACATGGTAACATGTACCGTGTATATTAAACCATGAGGGGAACACACTCTCCTCACATATACTGTTCACCTGGTAACATGTACCGTGTATATTAAACCATCAGGGGAACACACTCTCCTCACTTATACTGTTCACCTGGTAACATGTCCCATGCATATTAAACCATCAGGGGAACACACTCTCCTCACTTATACTGTTCATCTGGTAACATGTTCCGTCAGTATTAAACCATCAGGGGAACACACTCTCCTCACTTATACTGTTCACCTGGTAACATGTCCCGTGTGTATTAAACCATCAGGGGAACACACTCTCCTCACTCATACTGTTCTCCTGGTAACATTTCCCGTGTATATTAAACCATCAGGGGAACACATTCTCCTCACTTATACAGTTCATCTGGTAACATTTCCCGTGTATATTAAACCATCAGGGGAACACACTCTCCTCACTTATACTGTTCACCTGGTAACATGTCCTGTGTATATTAAACCATCAGGGGAACACACTCTCCTCACTGAGAGAGTTCATCTGGTAACATGTCCCGTGTGTATTAAACCATCAGGGGAACAATCTCTCCTCACTTATACTGTTCACCTGGTGACATGTCCCATGTATATTAAACCATCAGGGGAACACACTCTCCTCACTTATACTGTTCACCTGGTAACATGTCCTGTGTATATTAAACCATCAGGGGAACACACTCTCCTCACTGAGAGAGTTCATCTGGTAACATGTCCCGTGTATAATAAACAATCTGGGGAACACATTCTCCTCACTTATACAGTTCACTTGGTGACAAATCCCGTGCGTATTTAACAATCAGGGGAACACATTCTCCTCACTTATACTGTTCACCTGGTAACATAACCCGTCTGTATTAAACCAACATGGGAACACAAGCTCCTCACTTATACTGTTCATCTGGTAACATGTCCCCTCAGTATTAAACCATCAGAGGAACACACTCTCCTCACTTATACTGTTCATCTGGTAACATGTCCCCTCAGTATTAAACCATCAGAGGAACACACTCTCCTCACTTATACTGTTCATCTGGTAACATGTCCCCTCAGTATTAAACCATCAGAGGAACACACTCTCCTCACTTAAACTTTTCACCTGGTAACATGTCCCCTCAGTATTAAACCATCAGAGGAACACACTCTCCTCACTTATACTGTTCATCTGGTAACATGTCCCCTCAGTATTAAACCATCAGAGGAACACACTCTCCTCACTTATACTGTTCATCTGGTAACATGTCCCCTCAGTATTAAACCATCAGAGGAACACACTCTCCTCACTTATACTGTTCACCTGGTGACATGTCCCATGTATATTAAACCATCAGGGGAACACACTCTCCTCACTTACACTGTTCACCTGGTAACATGTCCCATGTATATTAAACCAGCAGGGGAACAAACTCTCCTCACATATACTCTTCACCTGGTAACATGTCCCGTGTATATTAAACCATCAAGGGAACACTCTCTCCTCACTTATACTCTTCACCTGGTAACATGTCCCGTGTATATTAAACCATCAAGGGAACACACTCTCCTCACTTATACTGTTCACCTGGTAACATATCCCGTGTATATTAAACCATCAGGGGAACACACTCTCCTCACTTATACTGTTCAGCTGGAAACATGTCCCGTGCATATTAAACCATCAGGGGAACACACTCTCGTCACTTATACTGTTCAGCTGGAAACATGTCCCGTGCATATTAAACCATCAGGGGAACACACTTTCCTCACTTATACTGTTCATCTGGTAACATGTCCCGTGCATATTAAACCACCAGGGGAACACACTCTCCTCACTTATACTGTTCACCTGGTAACATGTCCCGTGTATATTAAACCACCAGGGGAACACACTCTCCTCACTTATACTGTTCACCTGGTAACATGTCCCGTGTATATTAAACCACCAGGGGAACACACTGTCCTCACTTATACTGTTCACCTGGTAACATGTCCCGTGTATATTAAACCATCAAGGGAACACACTCTCCTCACTTATATTGTTCACCTGGTAACATGTCCCGTGTATATTAAACCATCAGGGGAACACACTCACCTCACTTATACTGTTCACCTGGTAACATGTCCCGTGCATATTAAACCATCAGGGGAACACACTCTCCTCACTTATACTGTTCAGCTGGAAACATGTCCCGTGCATATTAAACCATCAGGGGAACACACTCTCCTCACTTATACTGTTCATCTGGTAACATGACCCGTCTGTATTAAACCAACATGGGAACACAAGCTCCTCACTTATACTGTTCATCTGGTAACATGTCCCGTCAGTATTAAACCATCCGGGGAACACAAGCTCCTCACTTATACTGTTCATCTGGTAACATGTCCCGTCAGTATTAAACCATCAGGGGAACACACTCTCCTCACTTAAACTTTTCACCTGGTAACATATCCCGTGTATATTAAACCATCAGGGGAACACACTCTCCTCACTTATACTGTTCAGCTGGAAACATGTCCCGTGTATATTAAACCATCAGGGGAACACACTCTCGTCACTTATACTGTTCAGCTGGAAACATGTCCCGTGCATATTAAACCATCAGGGGAACACACTTTCCTCACTTATACTGTTCATCTGGTAACATGTCCCGTGCATATTAAACCAGCAGGGGAACACACTCTCCTCACTTATACTGTTCACCTGGTAACATGTCCCGTGTATATTAAACCACCAGGGGAACACACTGTCCTCACTTATACTGTTCACCTGGTAACATGTCCCGTGTATATTAAACCATCAAGGGAACACACTCTCCTCACTTATATTGTTCACCTGGTAACATGTCCCGTGTATATTAAACCATCAGGGGAACACACTCACCTCACTTATACTGTTCAGCTGGAAACATGTCCCGTGCATATTAAACCATCAGGGGAACACACTCTCCTCACTTATACTGTTCAGCTGGAAACATGTCCCGTGCATATTAAACCATCAGGGGAATACACTCTCCTCACTTATACTGTTCAGCTGGAAACATGTCCCGTGCATATTAAACCATCAGGGGAACACATTCCGCTCACTTATACTGTTCACCTGGTGACATGTCCCGTGTGTATTAAACCATCAGGGGAACACACTCTCCTCACTTATACTGTTCACCTGGTAACATGTCCCGTGCATTTTAAACCATCAGGGGAACACATTCCGCTCACTTATACTGTTCACCTGGTGACATGTCCCGTGTGTATTAAACCATCAGGGGAACACACTCTCCTCACTTATACTGTTCACCTGGTAACATGTCCCGTGCATATTAAACCATCAGGGGAACACATTCCGCTCACTTATACTGTTCACCTGGTGACATGTCCCGTGCATATTAAACCATCAGGGGAACACATTCCGCTCACTTATACTGTTCACCTGGTGACATGTCCCGTGTGTATTAAACCATCAGGGGAACTCACTCTCCTCACTTATACTGTTCACCTGGTATCATGTCCTGCGTATATTAAACCATCAGAGGAACACACTCTCCTCACTTATACTGTTCACCTGGTGAAATGTCCCGTGCGTATTAAACAATCAGGGGAACACATTCTCCTCACTTATACTGTTCACCTGGTAACATGTCCAGTCAGTATTAAACCATCAGGGGAACACAAGCTCCTCACTTATACTGTTCATCTGGTAACATGTCCCATCAGTATTAAACCATCAGGGGAACACACTCTCCTCACTTATCGTGTTCACCTGGTAACATGTCCCGTGTATATTAAACCAGCAGGGGAACACACTCTCCTCACTTATACTGTTCACCTTGTAACATGTCCCGTGTATATTAAACCATCAGGGGAACACACTCTCCTCACTTATACTGTTCACCTGGTAACATGTCCCGTGAGTATTAAACAATCAGGGAACACATTCTCCTCACTTATACTGTTCATCTGGTAACATGTCCTGTGTATATTAAACCATCAATGGAACACACTGTCCTCACTTATACTGTTCACCTGGTAACATGTCCTGTGTATATTAAAACATCAGGGGAACAGACTCTCCTCACTTACACTGTTCACCTGGTAACATGTCCCGTGTATATTAAACGATCAGGGGAAAACACTCTCCTCACTTATACTGTTCACCTGGCAACATGTCCCGTGCGTGTTAAACCATCAGGGGAACACACTCTCCTCACTTATACTGTTCACCTGGAATCATGTCCCGTGAATATTAAACCATCAGGGGAAAGCACTCTCCTCACTTAGACTTTTCTCCTGGTAACATGTCCCGTGTATATTAAATCATCAGGGGAACACACTCTCCTCACTTATACTGTTCATCTGGTAACATGCCCTGTGTGTATTAAACAATCAGGGGAACACACTCTCCTCACTGAGACTGTTCATCTGGTAACATGTCCCGTCAGTATTAAACCATCAGGGGAACACACTCTCCTCACTTATACAGTTCACTTGGTGACATGTCCCGTGTGTATTAAACCATCAGGGGAAAGCACTCTCCTCACTTAGACTTTTCTCTTGGTAACATATCCCGTGTATATTAAACCATCAGGAGAACACACTCTCCTCACTTACACTGTTCACCTGGAAACATGTCCCGTGAATATTAAACCATCAGGGGAAAGCACTCTCCTCACTTATACTGTTCACCTGGTAACATGTCCCGTGCGTATTAAACAAACAGGGGAACACATTCTCCTCACTTATACTGTTCACCTGGTAACATGTCCCGTGTGTATTAAACAATCAGGGGAACACATTCCCCTCACTTATCCTGTTCACTTGGTAACATGTCCCGTGCGTATTAAAAAAACAGGAGAGCACATTCTCCTCACTTATACTGTTCATCTGGTAACATGTCCCGTGCGTATTTAACAATCAGGGGAACACACTCTCCTCACTTATACTGTTCACCTGGTAACATGTCCCGTGCGTATTTAACAATCAGGGGAACACACTCTCCTCACTTATACTGTTCACCTGGTAACATGTCCTGTGTATATTAAAACATCAGGGGAACACACTCTCCTCACTTACACTGTTCAACTGGTAACATGCCCTGTATATATTAAACCATCAGGGGAACACAATCTCCTCACTTATACTGTTTACCTGGTAACATGACCCGTGTATATTAAACCATCAGGGGAACAGACTGTCCTCACTTATACTGTTGACCTGGTAACATATCCCGTGTATATAAAACCATCAGGGGAACACACTCTCCTCACTTATACTGTTCACCTGGTAACATATCCCGTGTATATAAAACCATCAGGGGAACATACTCTCCTCACTTACACAGTTCACCTGGTAAAATGTCCTGTGTGCATTAAACCATCAGGGGAACACACTCTCCTCACTTAGACAGTTCTCTTGGTGACATGTCCCGTCAGTATTAAACCATCAGGGGAACACACTCTCCTCACTTATACTGTTCACCTGGGAACATGTCCCATGTATATTAAACCATCAGGGGAACACACTCTCCTCACTTATACTGTTCACCTGGTAACATGTCCCGTGTATATTAAACCATCAGGGGAACACACTCTCCTCACTTATACTGTTCACCTGGTAACATGTCCCGTGTGTGTAAAACCATCAGGGGAACACACTCTCCTCACTTATACTTTTCACCTGGTAACATGTCCCGTGAGTATTAAACAATCTGGGGAACACACTCTCCTCACTTATACTGTTCACCTGGTAACATGTCCCGTCTGTATTAACCCATCAGGTGAACACACTCGCCTCACTTATGCTGTTCATCTGGTAACATGTCCCGTGAATATTACACCATCAGGGGAACACACTCTCCTCACTTATACTGTTCTCCTGGTAACATGTCCCGTGTATATTAAACCATCAGTGGAACACACTCTCCTCACTTATACTGTTCACCTGGTAACATGTCCCGTGTATATTAAACCATCAGGGGAACACATTCTCCTCACTTATACTGTTCACCTGGTGACATGTCCCGTCTGTATTAACCCATCAGGTGAACACACTCGCCTCACTTATGCTGTTCATCTGGTAACATGTCCCGTGAATATTAAACCATCAGGGGAACACACTCTCCTCAATTATACTGTTCACCTGGTAACATGTCCCGTGTATATTAAACCATCAGGGGAACACACTCTCCTCACTTATCCTGTTCACCTGGTGACATGTCCTGTGCGTATTAAACCATCAGGGGAACACACTCTCCTCACTTAAACTTTTCACCTGGTAACATGTCCAGTGTATATTAAACCATCAGGGAAACACAATCTCCTCACTTACACTGTTCACCTGGTAACATGTCCCGTGTATATTAAACCATCAGGGGAAAGCACTCTCCTCACTTATACTGTTCACCTGGTAAGATGTCCCGTGTATATTGAACCATCAGGGGAACACACTCTCCTCACTTAAACTGTTCACCTGGTAACATGTCCAGTGGATATTAAACCATCAGGGAAACACACTCTCCTCACTTATACTGTTCACCTGGTAACATGTCCCGTGTATATTAAACCATCAGGGGAAAGCACTCTCCTCACTTATACTGTTCACCTGGTAAGATGTCCCGTGTATATTAAACCATCAGGGGCACACATTCTCCTCACTTAAACTGTTCCGCTGGTAACATGTCCCGCGTGCATTAAACAATCAGGGGAACACACTCTCCTCACTTATACTGTTCACCTGGTAAAATGTCCTGTGTGCATTAAACCATCAGGAGAACACACTCTCCTCACTTATACAGTTCACTTGGTGACATGTCCCGTGCGTATTAAACCATCAGGTGAACACACTGTCCTCACTTATACTGTTCACCTGGTAACATGTCCCGTGTATATTAAAACATCAGGGGAACACACTCTCCTCACTTATACTGTTCACCTGGTAACATGTCCCGTGTATGTTAAACCATCAGGGGAACACACTCTCCTCACCTATACTGTTCACCTGGTAACATGTCCTGTGTATATTAAACCATCAGGGGAACACACTCTCCTCACTTATACTGTTCACCTGATTACATGTCCCGTGTGTATTAAACCATCAGGGGAACACACTCTCCTCACGTATACTGTTCACCTGATAACATGTCCCGTGTGTATTAAAGCATCAGGGGAACACACTCTCCTCACTTATACTTTTCACCTGATTACATGAGTCGTGTGTTTTAAAGCATCAGGGGAACACACTCTCCTCACTTATGCAGTTCACCTGATAACATGTCCCGTATGTATTAAGTCATCAGGGGAACACACTCTCCTCACTTATCCTGTTCACCTGGTAACATGTCTGTGTATATTAAACCATCAGGGGAACACACTCTCTTCACTTATCCTGTTCACCTGGTAACATGTCCCTTGTATATTAAACCATCAGGGGAACACACTCTCCTCACATACTGTTCACCTGGTAACATGTCCCGTGTATATTGAACCATCAGGGGAACACTCTCTCCTCACTTATACTGTTCACCTGGTAAAATGTCCTGTGTGCATTAAAACATCAGGGGAACACACTCTCCTCACTTATACAGTTCACTTGGTGACATGTCCCGTGTATATTAAAGCATCAGGGGAACAAACTCTCCTCACTTATAGTGTTCACCAAGTGACATGTCCCGTGCGTATTAAACCATCAGGTGAACAAACTCTCCTCACTTATACTGTTCATTTGGTAACATGTCCCGTGTATATTAAACCATCAGGGGAACACACTCTCCTCACTTATACTGTTCATCTGGAAACATGTCCCGTGTATGTTAACCCATCAGGGAACACACTCTCCTCACTTATGCTGTTCACCTGGTAACATGTCCCGTGTATATTAAACCATCAGGGGAACTCACTCTCCTCACTTATACTGTTCATCTGGTAACATGTCCCGTCAGTATTAAGCCATCAGTGGAACACACTCTCCTGACTTATACAGTTCACTTGGTGACATGTCCCGTGCGTATTAAACCATCAGGTGAACACAATCTCCTCACTTATACTGTTCACCTGGTAACATGTCCCGTGTATATTAAACCATCAGGGGAACACACTCTCCTCACTTATACTGTTCACCTGGTAACATGTCCCGTGTGTATTGAACAAACAGGGGAACACACTGTCCTCACTTATACTGTTCACCTGGTAACATGTCCCGTGTATATTAAAACATCAGGAGAACACACTGTCCTCACTTATACAGTTCACTTGGTGACATGTCCCGTGCGTATTAAACCATCAGGTGAACACACTCTCCTCACTTATACTGTTCACCTGGTAACATGTCCCGTGTATGTTAAACCATCAGGGGAACACACTCTCCTCACCTATACTGTTCACCTGGTGACACGTCCCGTCAGTATTAAGCCATCAGGGGAACACACCCTCCTCACTTATACTGTTCACCTGGTAACATGTCCCGTGTATATTAAACAATCAGGGGAACACACTCTCCTCACTTATACTGTTCACCTGGTAACATGTCCCGTGTATATTAAACAATCAGGGGAACACACTCTCCTCACTTATACTGTTCATCTGGCAACATGTCCCGTAATATTAATCAATCTGGTGAACACACTCTCCTCACTTATACTGTTCACCTGGTAACATGTCCCGTGTATATTAAACAATCAGGGGAACACACTCTCCTCACTTATACTGTTCACCTGGCAACATCTCCCGTAATATTAATCAATCTGGTGAACACACTCTCCTCACTTATACTGTTCACCTGGTGACATGTCCCGTGTGTATTAAACAATCAGGGGAACACACTCTCCTCACTTATACTGTTCACCTGGTAACATGTCCCGTGTATATTAAACCATCAGGGGAACATACTGTCCTCACTTATACTGTTCACCTGGTAACATGTCCTGTGTGTATTAAACAATCAGGGGAATACACTCTCCTCACTTACACTGTTCACCTGGTAACATGTCCCGTGTATATTAAACCATAAGGGGAACACACTCTCCTCGCTTATACTGTTCACCTGGAAACATGTCCCGTGCATATTAAACAATCAGGGGAACACACTCTCCTCACTTATACTGTTCACCTGGTAACATGTCCTGTTTGCATTAAACCATCAGGGGAACACACTCTCCTCACTTATATTGTTTAGCTGGTAACATATCCTTTGTGTATTAAACCATCAGGGGAACACACTCTCCTCACTTATACTGTTCACCTGGAAACGTGTCCCGTGAATATTAAACCATCAGGGGAAAGCACTCTCCTCACTTAGACTTTTCTCTTTTTAACATATCCCGTGCGTATTAAACAAACAGGGGAACACATTCTCCTCACTTATACTGTTGACCTGGTAACATGTCCCGTGCATATTAAACAATCAGGGGAACACATTCTCCTCACTTTTTCTATTCACTTGGTAACATGTCCCGTGCGTATTAAACAAACAGGGGAACACATTATCCTCACTTATACTGTTCACCTGGTAACATGTCCCGTGCGTATTAAACAAACAGGGGAACACATTCTCCTCACTTATACTGTTGACCTGGTAACATGTCCCGTGTGTATTAAACAATCAGGGGAACACATTCTCCTCACTTTTTCTGTTCACTTGGTAACATGTCCCGTGCGTATTAAACAAACAGGGCAACACACTCTCCTCACAAATACTGTTCACCTGGTAACATGTCCTGTGTATATTAAACCATCAATGGAACACACTGTCCTCACTTATACTGTTCAACTGGTAACATGTCCTGTGTATATTAAAACATCAGGGGAACACACTCTCCTCACTTACACTGTTCACCTGGTAACATGTCCCGTGTGCATTAAACAATCAGGGGAGCACACTCTCCTCACTTATACTGTTCACCTGATAACATGTCCCGTGTGTATTAAACCATCAGGGGAACACAATCTCCTCACTTATACTGTTCAACTGGTAACATGCCCTGTGTATATTAAACCATCAGGGGAACACACTCTCCTCACTTATACTGTTCACCTGATAACATGTCCCGTGTGTATTAAAGCATCAGGGGAACACACTCTCCTCACTTATATTGTTCACCTGATTACATGAGTCGTGTGTTTTAAAGCATCAGGGGAACACACTCTCCTCACTTATGCAGTTCACCTGATAACATGTCCCGTATGTATTAAGTCATCAGGGGAACACACTCTCCTCACTTATCCTGTTCACCTGGTAACATGCCCTGTGTATATTAAACCATCAGGGGAACACACTCTCTTCACTTATCCTGTTCACCTGGTAACATGTCCCGTGTATATTAAACCATCAGGGGAACACACTCTCCTCACTTATACTCTTCAACTGGTAACATTTCCCGTTTATATTAAACCATCAGGGGAACACACTCTCCTCACTTATACTGTTCACCTGGTAACATGTCCCGTGTATATTAAACCATCAGGGGAACACTCTCTCCTCACTTATACTGTTCACCTGGTAAAATGTCCTGTGTGCATTAAAACATCAGGGGAACACACTCTCCTCACTTATACAGTTCACTTGGTGACATGTCCCGTGTATATTAAAGCATCAGGGGAACAAACTCTCCTCACTTATACTGTTCACCAAGTTACATGTCTCGTGCGTATTAAACCATCAGGTGAACAAACTCTCCTCACTTATACTGTTCATCTGGTAACATGTCCCGTGTATATTAAACCATCAGGGGAACACACTCTCCTCACTTATACTGTTCATCTGGAAACATGTCCCGCGTATGTTAAACCATCAGGGGAACACACTCTCCTCACTTATGCTGTTCACCTGGTAACATGTCCCGCGTATGTTAAACCATCAGGGGAACTCACTCTCCTCACTTATACTGTTCACCTGGTAACATGTCCCGTCAGTATTAAGCCATCAGTGGAACACACTCTCCTCACTTATACTGTTCAGCTGGTGAAATGCCCCGTGTGTATTAAACAATTAGGGGAACACACTCTCCTCACTTATACTGTTCACCTGGTAACATGTCCCGTGTATATTAAACCATCAGGGGAACACACTCTCCTCACTTATACTGTTCACCTGGTAACATGTCCCGTGTGTATTGAACAATCAGGGGAACACACTGTCCTCACTTATACTGTTCACCTGGTAACATGTCCCGTGTATATTAAAACATCAGGAGAACACACTGTCCTCACTAATACAGTTCACTTGGTGACATGTCCCGTGTGTATTAAACCATCAGGTGAACACACTCTCCTCACTTATACTGTTCACCTGGTAACATGTCCCGTGTATGTTAAACCATCAGGGGAACACACTCTCCTCACCTATACTGTTCACCTGGTGACACGTCCCGTCAGTATTAAACAATCAGGGGAACACACTCTCCTCACTTATACTGTTCACCTGGTGACACGTCCCGTCAGTATTAAGCCATCAGGGGAACACACTCTCCTCACTTATACTGTTCAACTGGTAACATGTCCCGTGTATATTAAACAATCAGGGGAACACACTGTCCTCACTTATACTGTTCACCTGGTAACATGTCCCGTGTATATTAAAACATCAGGAGAACACACTGTCCTCACTTATACAGTTCACTTGGTGACATGTCCCGTGCGTATTAAACCATCAGGTGAACACACTCTCCTCACTTATACTGTTCACCTGGTAACATGTCCCGTGTATGTTAAACCATCAGGGGAACACATTCTCCTCACCTATACTGTTCACCTGGTGACATGTCCCGTGTGTATTAAACAATCAGGGGAACACACTCTCCTCACTTATACTGTTCACCTGGTGACATGTCCCGGGTATATTAAACAATAAGGGGAACACACTCTCCTCACTTATACTGTTCACCTGGTGACATGTCCCGTCAGTATTAAGCCATCAGGGGAACACACTCTCCTCACTTATACAGTTCACTTGGTAACATGTCCCGTCAGTATTAAGCCATCAGGGGAACACACTCTCCTCACTTATACTGTTCACTTGGTGACATGTCCCGTGTGTATTAAACAATCAGGGGAACACACTCTCCTCTCTTATACTGTTCACCTGGTAACATGTCCCGTGTATATTAAACCATCAGGGGAACATACTGTCCTCACTTATACTGTTCACCTGGTAACATGTCCTGTGTGTATTAAACAATCAGGGGTATACACTCTCCTCACTTACACTGTTCACCTGGTAACATGTCCCGTGTATATTAAACCATAAGGGGAACACACTCTCCTCGCTTATACTGTTCACCTGGAAACATGTCCCGTGCATATTAAACAATCAGGGGAACACACTCTCCTCACTTATACTGTTCACCTGAACATGTCCCGTTTGTATTAAACCATCAGGGGAACACAATCTCCTCACTTATACTGTTCACCTGGTAACATGTCCCGTGTATATTAAACCATCAAGGGAACACACTCTACTCACTTATACTGTTCAACTGGTAACATATCCCGTGTATATTAAACTATCAGGGGAACATACTCTCCTCACTTATACTGTTCACCTGGTAACATATCCCGTGTATATTAAAACATCAGGGGAACACACTCTCCTCACATATACTGTTCACCGGGTAACATGTCGCGTGTATATTAAACCATCATGGGAACACACTCTCCTCACTTATACTGTTCACCGCGTAACATGTCCCGTGTATATTAAACCATCAGGGGAACACACTCTCCTCACTTATACTGTTCACCTGGTAACATGTCCTTTGAATATTTCACCATCAGGGGAAAACATTCTGCTCACTTATACTGTTCACATGGTGACATGTCCCGTGTGTATTAAACAATCAGGGGAACACACTCTCCTCACTTATACTGTTCACCTGGTAATATGTCCCGTCAGTATTAAACAATCAGTGGAAAACACTCTCCTCACTTATAGTGTTCATCTGGTAACATGACCCGTGTATATTAAACCATCAGGGGAACACACTCTCCTCACTTATACTGTTCACCTGGTAACATGTCCCGTCATTATTAAACCATCAGGGGAACACACTCTCCTCACTTTTACTGTTCACCTGGTGACATGTCCCGTGTGTATTAAACCATCAGGGGAACACATTCTCCTCACTTATACTGTTCATCTGGTAACATGTCCCATCAGTATTAAACCATCAGGGGAACACACTCTCCTCAATTATACTGTTCACCTGCTGACATGTTCCGTGTATATTAAAACATCAGGGGAACAGACTCTCCTCACTTATACTGTTCACCTGGTAACATGTCCCGTGAGTATTAAACAATCAGGGGAACACACTCTCCTCACTTATACTGTTCATCTGGTAACATGTCCCGTGTATATTAAACCATCAGGGGAACACACTCTCCTCACTTATACTATTCACCTGGTAACATGTCCCGTGTATATTAAACCATCAGGGGAACACACTCTCCTCACTTATACTGTTCACCTGGTAACATGTCCCGTGTATATTAAACCATCAGGGGAACACATCCTCCTCACTTATACTTTTCAGCTGGTAACATGTCCTGTGTGCATTAAACCATCAGAGGAACACACTCTCCTCACTTATACTGTTCACCTGGTAACATGTCCTTTGCATATTTAACCATCAGGGGAAAACATTCTGCTCACTTATACTGTTCACCTGGTGACATGTCCCGTGTTTATTAAACAATCAGGGGAACACACTCTCCTCACTTATACTGTTCACCTGGTAACATGTCCTGTGTATATTAAACCATCAGGGGAACACACTCTCCTCAATTATACTGTTCACCTGGTAACATGTCCCGTGCGTGTTAAACCATCAGGGGAACACACTCTCCTCACTTATACTGTTCACCTGGTAACATGTCCCGTGAGTATTAAACAATCAGGGGAAAACACTATCCTCACTTATACTATTCACCAGATAATATGTCCAGTGTATATTAAACCATCAGGGGAACACATTCTCCTCACTTATACTGTTCACCTGGTAACATGTCCCGTGTAAAATAAACAATCAGGGGAACACACTCTCCTCACTTATACTGTTCACCTGGTAACATGTCCAGTTTGTATTAAACAATCAGGGGAATACACAATCCTCACTTATACTGTTCACCTGGTAACATGTCCCGTGTATATTAAACCATCAGGGGAACACACTCTCCTCACTTATACTGTTCACCTGGTAACATGTCCCGTGTAAAATAAACAATCAGGGGAACACACTCTCCTCACTTATACTGTTCACCTGGTAACATGTCCCGTGTGTATTAAACCATCAGGGGAACACACTCTCCTCACTTATGCTGTTCACCTGATAACATGTCCCGTGTGTATTAAACCATCAGGGGAACACACTCTCCTCACTTATACTGTTCACCTGGTAACATGTCCCGTGTATATTAAACAATCAGGGGAACACACTCTCCTCACTCATACTTTTCACCTGGGAACATGTCCCGTGTGCATTAAACCATCAGGGGAACACACTCTCCTCACTTGTACTGTTCAACTGGTAACATGTCCCGTGTATATTAAACAATCAGGGGAACACACTCTCCTCACTTATACTTTTCACCTGGGAACATGTCCCGTGTGCATTAAACCATCAGGGGAACACACTCTCCTCACTTATACTGTTCAACTGGTAACATGTCCCGTGTATATTAAACCATCAGGGGAACACACTCTCCTCACTTATACTGTTCACCTGGTGAAATGTCCCGTGTGTATTAAACAATCAGGGGAACACACTCTCCTCACTTATACTGTTCACCTGGTAAAATGTCCCGTGTATATTAAACCATCAGGGGAACACACTCTCCTCACTTATACTGTTCACCTGGTAACATGTCCCGTGTATATTAAACCATCAGGGGAACACACTCTCCTCACTTATACTGTTCACCTGGTGAAATGTCCCGTGTGTATTAAACTATCAGGGGAACACACTCTCCTCACTTATACTGTTCACCTGGTGACATGTCCCGTGTATATTAAACCATCAGGGGAACACACTCTCCTCAATTATGCTGTTCACCTGCTGACATGTCCCGGGTATATTTACACATCAGGGGAACACACTCTCCTCACTTATACTGTTCACCTGGTAACATGTCCCGTGAGTATTAAACAATCAGGGGAACACACTCTCCTCACTTATACTGTTCACCTGGTAACATGTCCCGCGAGTATTAAACAATCAGGGGAACACACTCTCCTCACTTATACTGTTCACCTGGTAACATGTCCCGTGTATATTAAACATCAGGGGAACACACACTCCTCACTTATACTGTTCACCTGGTGACATGTCCCGTGTATATTAAACCATCAGGGGAACACACTCTCCTCAATTATGCTGTTCACCTGCTGACATGTCCCGGGTATATTTACACATCAGGGGAACACACTCTCCTCACTTATACTGTTCACCTGGTAACATGTCCCGTGCATGTTAAACCATCAGGGGAACACACTCTACTCACATATACTGTTCACCTGGTGACATGTCCCGTGTGTATTAAACAATCAGGGGATCACACTCTCCTCAATTATACTCTTCACCTGGTGACATGTCCCGTGTATATTAAACCATCAGGGGAACACACTCTCCTCACTTATACTGTTCACCTGGTAACATGTCCCGTGTGCATTAAACCATCAGAGGAATACTCTCGCCTCACTTTTACTGTTCACCTGGTAACATGTCCCGTGCATGTTAAACCATCAGGGGAACACACTCTACTCACATATACTGTTCACCTGGTGACATGTCCCGTGTGTATTAAACAATCAGGGGATCACACTCTACTCAATTATACTCTTCACCTGGTGACATGTCCCGTGTATATTAAACCATCAGGGGAACACACTCTCCTCACTTATACTGTTCACCTGGTAACATGTCCCGTGTGTATTAAACAATCAGGGGATCACACTCTCCTCAATTATACTCTTCACCTGGTGACATGTCCCGTGTATATTAAACCATCAGGGGAACACACTCTCCTCACTTATACTGTTCACCTGGTAACATGTCCCGTGTGCATTAAACCATCAGAGGAATACTCTCTCCTCACTTTTACTGTTCACCTGGTAACATGTCCTGTGTGCATTAAATCATCAGGGGAACACACTCTCCTCACTTATACTGTTCACCTGGTGACATGTCCCGGGTATATTAAACCATCAGGGGAACACACTCTCCTCACTTATACTGTTCATCTGGTAACATGTCCCGTGCGTATTAAACAATCAGGGGAACACACTCTACTCACTTATACTGTTCACCAGGTGACATGTCCCGTGTGTATTAAACAATCAGGGGAACACACTCTCTTCACTTATACTGTTCAACTGGTAACATGTCCCGTGTGTATTGAACAATCAGGGGAACGCACTCTCCTCACTTATACTGTTCAACTGGTAACATGTCCCGTGTGTATTGAACAATCAGGGGAACACACACTCCTCACTTATACTGTTCACCTGGTGAAATGTCCCGTGTGCATTAAACAATCAGGGGAACACACTCTCCTCACTTATACTGTTCACCTGGTAACATGTCCCGTGCGTGTTAAAACATCAGGGGAACACACTCTCCTCACTTATACTGTTCACCTGGTAACATGTCCCGTGCGTGTTAAACCATCAGGGGAACACACTCTCCTCACTTATACTGTTCACCTGGTAATATGTCCCGTGCGTGTTAAACCATCAGGGGAACACACTCTCCTCACATATACTGTTCACCTGGTGACATGTCCCGTGTGTATTAAACAATCAGGGGAACACACTCTGCTCAATTATATTGTTCACCTGGTAACATGTCCCGTGTGTATTAAACAATCAGGGGATCACACTCTCCTCAATTATACTCTTCACCTGGTAACATGTCCCGTGTATATTAAACCATCAGGGCAACACACTCTCCTCACTTATACTGTTCACCTGGTAACATGTCCCGTGAATATTAAACTTCAGGGGAAAGCACTCTCCTCACTTATACTGTTCACCTGGTAACATTTCCCGTGTGCATTAAACCATCAGAGGAACACTCTCTCCTCACTTATACTGTTCACCTGGTAACATGTCCTGTGTGCATTAAATCATCAGGGGAACACACTCTCCTCACTAATACTGTTCACCTGGTGACATGTCCCGTCAGTATTAAACAATCAGGGGAACACACTCTCCTCACTTATACTGTTCACCTGGAAACATGTCCCGTGTGTGTTAAACCATCAGGGGTACACACTCTCCTCACTTGTACTGTTCACCTGGTAATATGTCCCGTATATATTAAACCATCAGGGGAACACACTCTACTCACTTATACTGTTCACCTGGTAACATGTCCCGTGTATATTAAACCATCAGGGCAACACACTCTCCTCACTTATACTGTTCACCTGGTAACATATCCCGTGTATATAAAACCATCAGGGGAACAGACTCTCCTCACTTACAAAGTTCACCTGGTAACATGTCCCGTGTATATTAAACCATCAGGGAAACACACTCTCCTCACTTATACTGTTCACCTGGTAACATGTCCTGTGTGCATTAAACCATCAGGGGAACACACTCTCCTCACTTATACTGTTCACCTGGTAACATGTCCCGTGTATATTAAACCATCAGGGGAACACACTCTCCTCATTTATACTGTTCACCTGGTGACATGTCCCGGGTATATTAAACCATCAGGGGAACACACTCTCCTCACTTATACTGTTCATCTGGTAACATGTCCCGTGCGTATTAAACAATCAGGGGAACACACTCTACTCACTTATACTGTTCACCTGGTGACATGTCCCGGGTATATTAAACCATCAGGGGAACACACTCTCCTCACTTATACTGTTCATCTGGTAACATGTCCCGTGCGTATTAAACAATCAGGGGAACACACTCTACTCACTTATACTGTTCACCTGGTGACATGTCCCGTATGTATTAAACAATCAGGGGAACACACTCTCCTCACTTATACTGTTCACCAGGTGACATGTCCCGTGTGTATTAAACAATCAGGGGAACACACTCTCCTCATTTATACTGTTCACCTGGTAACATGTCCCGTGTATATTAAACAATCAGGGGAACACACTCTCCTCACTTATACTTTTCACCTGGGAACATGTCCCGTGTGCATTAAACCATCAGGGGAACACACTCTCTTCACTTATACTGTTCAACTGGTAACATGTCCCGTGTGTATTGAACAATCAGGGGAACGCACTCTCCTCACTTATACAGTTCACCTGGTGAAATGTCCCGTGTGCATTAAACCATCAGGGGAACACACTCTCCTCACTTATACTGTTCATCTGGTAACATGTCCCGTGTATATTAAACCATCAGGGGAACACACTTTCCTCACTTATACTGTTCACCTGGTGAAATGTCCCGTGTGTATTAAACAATCAGGGGAACACACTCTCCTCACTTATACTTTTCACCTGGTGACAAGTCCCGTGTATATTAAACCATCAGGGGAACACACTCTCCTCACTTATACTGTTCACCTGGTAACATGTCCCGTGTATATTAAACCATCAGGGGAACACACTCTCCTCAATTATGCTGTTCACCTGCTGACATGTCCTGTGTATATTAAACAATCAGGGGAACACACTCTCCTCACTTATACTGTTCACCTGGTAACATGTCCCGTGCGTGTTAAAACATCAGGGGAACACACTCTCCTCACTTATACTGTTCACCTGGTAACATGTCCCGTGCGTGTTAAACCATCAGGGGAACACACTCTCCTCACTTATACTGTTCACCTGGTAATATGTCCCGTGCGTGTTAAACCATCAGGGGAACACACTCTCCTCACATATACTGTTCACCTGGTGACATGTCCCGTGTGTATTAAACAATCAGGGGAACACACTCTCCTCACTTATACTGTTCACCTGGTGACATGTCCCGTGTGTATAAAACAATCAGGGGAACACACTCTGCTCAATTATACTGTTCACCTGGTAACATGTCCCGTGTGTATTAAACAATCAGGGGAACACACTCTCCTCACTTATACTTTTTACCCGGTGACATGTCCCGTGTGTATTAAACAATCAGGGGAACACACTCTCCTCACTTATACTGTTCAGCCGATGATATGTCCCGTGCGTGTTAAACCATCAGGGGAACACACTCTCCACAGTTATACTGTTCACCTGGTGACATGTCCCGTCAGTATTAAACAATCAGGGGAACACACTCTCCTCACTTATACTGTTCACCTGGTAACATGTCCCGTGCGTGTTAGACCATCAGGGGAACACACTCTCCTCACTTATACTGTTCACCTGGTAACATGTCCCGTGAGTATTAAACAATCAGGGGAAAACACTCTCCTCACTTATACTGTTCACCAGATAATATGTCCAGTGTATATTAAACCATCAGGGGAACACATTCTCCTCACTTATACTGTTCACCTGGTAACATGTCCCGTGTATATTAAACCATCAGGGGAAAGCACTCCCCTCACTTATACTGTTCTCCTGGTAACATGTCCCGTGTATATGAAACCATCAGGGGAACACACTCTCCTCACTTATACTGTTCAGCTGGTAACATGTCCCGTGTGCATTAAACAATCAGGGGAAAACACTCTCCTCACTTATACTGTTCACCTGGTAACATGTCCCGTGTATATTAAACAATCAGGGGAACACACTCTCCTCACTTATACTTTTCACCTGGGAACATGTCCCGTGCGTGTCAAACCATCAGGGGAACACACTCTCCTCACTTATACTGTTCACCTGGTAACATGTCCCGTGTGCATTAAACAATCAGGGGAAAACACTCTCCTCACTTATACTGTTCACCTGGTGACATGACCCGTGTGTATTAAATAATCAGGGAACACACTCTCCTCACTTATACTGTTCACCTGGTAACATGTCCCGTGTGTATTAAACAATCAGGGGAACTCACTCTCCTCACTTATAATGTTCACCTGGTAACATGTCCCGTGTGTATTAAACCATCAGGGGAACACACTCTCCTCAATTATACTGTTCACCTGGTAACATGTCCCGTGTATATTAAACCATCAGGGGAACACACTCTCCTCAGTTATACTGTTCACCTGGTAACATGTCCCGTGTATATTAAACCATCAGGGGAACGCACTCTCCTCACTTATACTGATCACCTGGTAACATGTCCCGTGTGCATTAAACCATCAGGGGAACACACTCTCCTCACTTATACTGTTCACCTGGTAACATGTCCCGTGAGTATTAAACCATCAGGGGAACGCACTCTCCTCACTTATACTGTTCACCTGGTAACATGTCCCGTGTGCATTAAACCATCAGGGGAACACACTCTCCTCACTTATACTGTTCACCTGGTAACATGTCCCGTGTATATTAAACCATCAGGGGAACACACTCTCCTCACTTATACTGTTCATCTGGTAACATGTCCCGTGTATATTAAACCATCAGGGGAACACACTCTCCTCACTTATACTGTTCACCTGGTAACATGTCCCGTGTGTATTAAACAATCAGGGGAACTCACTCTCCTCACTTATAATGTTCACCTGGTAACATGTCCCGTGTGTATTAAACCATCAGGGGAACACACTCTCCTCAATTATACTGTTCACCTGGTAACATGTCCCGTGTATATTAAACCATCAGGGGAACACACTCTCCTCAGTTATACTGTTCACCTGGTAACATGTCCCGTGTGTATTAAACAATCAGGGGAACTCACTCTCCTCACTTATAATGTTCACCTGGTAACATGTCCCGTGTGTATTAAACCATCAGGGGAACACACTCTCCTCAATTATACTGTTCACCTGGTAACATGTCCCGTGTATATTAAACCATCAGGGGAACACACTCTCCTCAGTTATACTGTTCACCTGGTAACATGTCCCGTGTATATTAAACCATCAGGGGAACGCACTCTCCTCACTTATACTGTTCACCTGGTAACATGTCCCGTGTGCATTAAACCATCAGGGGAACACACTCTCCTCACTTATACTGTTCATCTGGTAACATGTCCCGTGTATATTAAACCATCAGGGGAACGCACTCTCCTCACTTATACTGTTCACCTGGTAACATGTCCCGTGTGCATTAAACCATCAGGAGAACACACTCTCCTCACTTACACTGTTCACCTGGTAACATGTCCCGTGTATATTAAACCATCAGGGGATCACACTCTCCTCACTTATACTGTTCACCTGGTAACATGTCCCGTGTATATTAAACCATCAGGGGATCACACTCTCCTCACTTATACTCTTCACCTGGTAACATGTCCCGTGTATATTAAACGATCAGGGGAACAGACTCTCCTCACTTACACAGTTCACCTGGTAACATGTCCCGTGCGTATTAAACAATCAGGGGAACACACTCTCCTCACTTATACTGTTCACCTGGTAACATGTCCTGTGTGCATTAAACCGTCAGAGAAACACACTCTCCTCACTTATACTGTTCATCTGGTAACATGTCCTGTCAGTATTAAACCATCAGGGGAACACACTCTCCTCACTTATACTGTTCACCAGATAATATGTCCAGTGTATATTAAACCATCAGGGGAACACATTCTCCTCACTTATACTGTTCACCTGGTAACATGTCCCGTGCATATTAAACCATCAGGGGAAAGCACTCCCCTCACTTATACTGTTCTCCAGGTAACATGTCCCGTGTATATGAAACCATCAGGGGAACACACTCTCCTCACTTATACTGTTCAGCTGGTAACATGTCCCGTGTGCATTAAACAATCAGGGGAAAACACTCTCCTCACTTATACTGTTCACCTGGTAACATGTCCCGTGTATATTAAACAATCAGGGGAACACACTCTCCTCACTTATACTTTTCACCTGGGAACATGTCCCGTGCGTGTTAAACCATCAGGGGAACACACTCTCCTCACTTATACTGTTCAGCTGGTAACATGTCCCGTGTGCATTAAACAATCAGGGGAAAACACTCTCCTCACTTATACTGTTCACCTGGTGACATGTCCCGTGTGTATTAAACAATCAGGGGAACACACTCTCCTCAGTTATACTGTTCACCTGGTAACATGTCCCGTGAATATTAAACTTCAGGGGAAAGCAGTCTCCTCACTTATACTGTTCACCTGGTAACATGTCCCGTGTGCATTAAACCATCAGGGGAACACACTCTCCTCACTTATACTGTTCACATGGTAACATGTCCCGTGTATATTAAACCATCAGGGGAACACACTCTCCTCACTTATACTGTTCACAAGGTGACATGTCCCGGGTATATTAAACGATCAGGGCAAAACACTCTCCTCACTTATACTGTTCACCTGGTAACATATCCCGTGTATATAAAACCATCAGGGGAACAGACTCTCCTCACTTACAAAGTTCACCTGGTAACATGTCCCGTGTATATTAAACCATCAGGGAAACACACTCTCCTCACTTATACTGTTCACCTGGTAACATGTCCTGTGTGCATTAAACCATCAGGGGAACACACTCTCCTCACTTATACTGTTCACCTGGTAACATGTCCCGTGTATATTAAACCATCAGGGGAACACACTCTCCTCATTTATACTGTTCACCTGGTGACATGTCCCGGGTATATTAAACCATCAGGGGAACACACTCTCCTCACTTATACTGTTCATCTGGTAACATGTCCCGTGCGTATTAAACAATCAGGGGAACACACTCTACTCACTTATACTGTTCACCTGGTGACATGTCCCGGGTATATTAAACCATCAGGGGAACACACTCTCCTCACTTATACTGTTCATCTGGTAACATGTCCCGTGCGTATTAAACAATCAGGGGAACACACTCTACTCACTTATACTGTTCACCTGGTGACATGTCCCGTATGTATTAAACAATCAGGGGAACACACTCTCCTCACTTATACTGTTCACCAGGTGACATGTCCCGTGTGTATTAAACAATCAGGGGAACACACTCTCCTCATTTATACTGTTCACCTGGTAACATGTCCCGTGTATATTAAACAATCAGGGGAACACACTCTCCTCACTTATACTTTTCACCTGGGAACATGTCCCGTGTGCATTAAACCATCAGGGGAACACACTCTCTTCACTTATACTGTTCAACTGGTAACATGTCCCGTGTGTA
Source organism: Heterodontus francisci (assembly GCF_036365525.1). Taxonomy (NCBI): domain Eukaryota; kingdom Metazoa; phylum Chordata; class Chondrichthyes; order Heterodontiformes; family Heterodontidae; genus Heterodontus; species Heterodontus francisci. The sequence goes on along the minus strand of NW_027140589.1, from coordinate 6,027,891 downwards.
TTGAACAATCAGGGGAACGCACTCTCCTCACTTATACAGTTCACCTGGTGAAATGTCCCGTGTGCATTAAACAATCAGGGGAACACACTCTCCTCACTTATACTGTTCATCTGGTAACATGTCCCGTGTATATTAAACCATCAGGGGAACACACTTTCCTCACTTATACTGTTCACCTGGTGAAATGTCCCGTGTGTATTAAACAATCAGGGGAACACACTCTCCTCACTTATACTTTTCACCTGGTGACAAGTCCCGTGTATATTAAACCATCAGGGGAACACACTCTCCTCACTTATACTTTTCACCTGGTAACATGTCCCGTGTATATTAAACAATCAGGGGAACACACTCTCCTCACTTATACTGTTCACCTGGTAACATGTCCCGTGCGTGTTAAAACATCAGGGGAACACACTCTCCTCACTTATACTGTTCACCTGGTAACATGTCCCGTGCGTGTTAAACCATCAGGGGAACACACTCTCCTCACTTATACTGTTCACCTGGTAATATGTCCCGTGCGTGTTAAACCATCAGGGGAACACACTCTCCTCACATATACTGTTCACCTGGTGACATGTCCCGTGTGTATTAAACAATCAGGGGAACACACTCTCCTCACATATACTGTTCAGCCGATGATATGTCCCGTGCGTGTTAAACCATCAGGGGAACACACTCTCCACAGTTATACTGTTCACCTGGTGACATGTCCCGTCAGTATTAAACAATCAGGGGAACACACTCTCCTCACTTATACTGTTCACCTGGTAACATGTCCCGTGCGTGTTAGACCATCAGGGGAACACACTCTCCTCACTTATACTGTTCACCTGGTAACATGTCCCGTGAGTATTAAACAATCAGGGGAAAACACTCTCCTCACTTATACTGTTCACCAGATAATATGTCCAGTGTATATTAAACCATCAGGGGAACACATTCTCCTCACTTATACTGTTCACCTGGTAACATGTCCCGTGTATATTAAACCATCAGGGGAAAGCACTCCCCTCACTTATACTGTTCAGCTGGTAACATGTCCCGTGTGCATTAAACAATCAGGGGAAAACACTCTCCTCACTTATACTGTTCACCTGGTAACATGTCCCGTGTATATTAAACAATCAGGGGAACACACTCTCCTCACTTATACTTTTCACCTGGGAACATGTCCCGTGCGTGTCAAACCATCAGGGGAACACACTCTCCTCACTTATACTGTTCAGCTGGTAACATGTCCCGTGTGCATTAAACAATCAGGGGAAAACACTCTCCTCACTTATACTGTTCACCTGGTAACATGTCCCGTGTGTATTAAACAATCAGGGGAACTCACTCTCCTCACTTATAATGTTCACCTGGTAACATGTCCCGTGTGTATTAAACAATCAGGGGAACACACTCTCCTCAATTATACTGTTCACCTGGTAACATGTCCCGTGTATATTAAACCATCAGGGGAACACACTCTCCTCAGTTATACTGTTCACCTGGTAACATGTCCCGTGTATATTAAACCATCAGGGGAACGCACTCTCCTCACTTATACTGTTCACCTGGTAACATGTCCCGTGTGCATTAAACCATCAGGGGAACACACTCTCCTCACTTATACTGTTCACCTGGTAACATGTCCCGTGAGTATTAAACCTTCAGGGGAAGACACTCTCCTCACTTACACTGTTCACCTGGTAACATGACCCGTGTGCATTAGACCATCAGAGGAACACTCTCTCCTCACTTATACTGTTCACCTGGTAACATGTCCTGTGTGCATTAAATCATCAGGGGAACACACTCTCCTCACTTATACTGTTCACCTCGTGACATGTCCCGTCAGTATTAAACAATCAGGGGAACACACTCTCCTCAATTCTACTCTTCACCTGGTGACATGTCCCGTGTGTATTAAACCATCAGTGGAACACATTCTCCTCACTTATACTGTTCACCTGGTAACATGTCCCGTGTGTATTAAACCATCAGGGGATCACTCTCTCCTCACTTATACTGTTCACCTGGTAACATGTCCTGTGTGCATTAAATCATCAGGGGAACACACTCTCCTCACTTATACTGTTCACCTCGTGACATGTCCCGTCAGTATTAAACAATCAGGGGAACACACTCTCCTCAATTCTACTCTTCACCTGGTGACATGTCCCGTGTGTATTAAACCATCAGTGGAACACATTCTCCTCACTTATACTGTTCACCTGGTAACATGTCCCGTGTATATTAAACAATCAGGGGAACACACTCTCCTCACTTATACTGTTCACCTGGTAACATGTCCTGTGTGCATTAAACCGTCAGAGAAACACACTCTCCTCACTTATACTGTTCACCTGGTAACATGTCCCGTGTATATTAAACCATCAGGGGAAAGCACTCCCCTCACTTATACTGTTCTCCTGGTAACATGTCCCGTGTATATGAAACCATCAGGGGAACACACTCTCCTCACTTATACTGTTCAGCTGGTAACATGTCCCGTGTGCATTAAACAATCAGGGGAAAACACTCTCCTCACTTATACTGTTCACCTGGTAACATGTCCCGTGTATATTAAACAATCAGGGGAACACACTCTCCTCACTTATACTTTTCACCTGGGAACATGTCCCGTGCGTGTTAAACCATCAGGGGAACACACTCTCCTCACTTATACTGTTCAGCTGGTAACATGTCCCGTGTGCATTAAACAATCAGGGGAAAACACTCTCCTCACTTATACTGTTCACCTGGTGACATGACCCGTGTGTATTAAATAATCAGGGAACACACTCTCCTCACTTATACTGTTCACCTGGTAACATGTCCCGTGTGTATTAAACAATCAGGGGAACACACTCTCCTCAGTTATACTGTTCACCTGGTAACATGTCCCGTGAATATTAAACTTCAGGGGAAAGCAGTCTCCTCACTTATACTGTTCACCTGGTAACATGTCCCGTGTGCATTAAACCATCAGGGGAACACACTCTCCTCACTTATACTGTTCACCTGGTAACATGTCCCGTGAGTATTAAACCTTCAGGGGAAGACACTCTCCTCACTTACACTGTTCACCTTGTAACATGTCCCGTGTGCATTAGACCATCAGAGGAACACTCTCTCCTCACTTATACTGTTCACCTGGTAACATGTCCTGTGTGCATTAAATCATCAGGGGAACACACTCTCCTCACTTATACTTTTCACCTCGTGACATGTCCCGTCAGTATTAAACAATCAGGGGAACACATTCTCCTCAATTCTACTATTCACCTGGTGACATGTCCCGGGTATATTAAACAATCAGGGGAACACACTCTCCTCACTTATACTGTTCACCTGGTAACATGTCCCGTGTGTATTAAACCATCAGGGGATCACTCTCTCCTCACTTATACTGTTCACCTGGTAACATGTCCCGTGTGTATTAAACAATCAGGGGAACACACTCTCCTCACTTATACTGTTCACCTGGTAACATGTCCCGTGTGTATTAAACCATCAGGGGAACACATTCTCCTCACTTATACTGTTCACCTGGTAACATGTCCCGTGTATATTAAACCATCAGGGGATCACACTCTCCTCACTTATACTGTTCACCTGGTAACATGTCCCGTGTATATTAAACCATCAGGGGATCACACTCTCCTCACTTATACTGTTCACCTGGTAACATGTCCCGTGTATATTAAACGATCAGGGGAACAGACTCTCCTCACTTACACAGTTCACCTGGTAACATGTCCCGTGCGTATTAAACAATCAGGGGAACACACTCTCCTCACTTATACTGTTCACCTGGTAACATGTCCTGTGTGCATTAAACCATCAGAGAAATACACTCTCCTCACTTATACTGTTCATCTGGTAACATGTCCTGTCAGTATTAAACCATCAGGGGAACACACTCTCCTCACTTATACTGTTCACCTGGTAACATGTCCTTTGGATATTTAACCATCAGGGGAAAACATTCTGCTCACTTATACTGTTCACCTGGTGACATGTCCCGTGTGTATTAAACAATCAGGGGAACACACTCTCCTCCCTTATACTGTTCACCTGGTGACATGTCACGTGTATATTAAACAATCAGGGGAACACACTCTCCTCACTTATACTGTTCACCTGGTAACATGTCCCGTATGTATTAAACAATCAGGGGAACACACTCTCCTCACTTTTACTGTTCACCTGGTGACATGTCCCGTGTGTATTAAACCATCAGGGGAACACACTCTCCTCACTTATACTGTTCACCTGGTAACATGTCCCGTCAGTGTTAAACAATCAGGGGAACTCACTCTCCTCACTTATAATGTTCACCTAGTAACATGTCCCGTGTGTATTAAACCATCAGGGGAACACACTCTCCTCACTTATACTGTTCACCTGGTAACATGTCCCGTCAGTGTTAAACAATCAGGGGAACACACTCTCCTCACTTATACTGTTCACCTGGTAACATGTCCCGTCAGTATTAAACAATCAGGGGATCACATTCTCCTCAATGAAACTGTTCACCTGCTGACATGTTCCGGGTATATTAAAACATCAGGGGAATACACTCTCCTCACTTATACTTTTCACCTGGTAACATGTCCCGTCTCTATTAACCCATCAGGGGAACACACTCTCCTCACTTATACTGTTGATCTGATAACATGTCCCGTGTATATTAAACCATCAGGGGAACACACTCTCCTCACTTATACTGTTCACCTGGTAGCATGTCCCGTGTTTATTAAACCATCAGGGGAACACACTCTCCTCACTTATACTGTTCAGCTGGTAACATGTCCTGTGTGCATTAAACCATCAGAGGAACACACTCTCCTCACTTATACTGTTCATCTGGTAACATGTCCCGTCAGTATTAAACCATCAGGGGAACACAGTCTCCTCACTTATACTGCTCACTTGGTAACATGTCCTTTGCATATTTAACCATCAGGGGAAATCATTCTGCTCACTTATACTGTTCACCTGGTGACATGTCCCGTGTGTATTAAACAATCAGGGGAACACACTCTCCTCATTTATACTGTTCACCTGGTAACATGTCCCGTGAGTATTAAACAATCAGGGGAAAACACTCTCCTCACTTATACTGTTCTCCAGATAACATGTCCCGTGTGTATTAAACAATCAGGGGAACACTCTCTCCTCATTTATACTGTTCACCTGGTAACATGTCCCGTGTGTATTAAACAATCAGGGGAATACATTCTCCTCACTTATACTGTTCACCTGGTAACATGTCCCTTGTGCATTAAACAATCAGGGGAACACACTCTGCTCAATTATACTCTTCACCTGGTAACATGTCCCGTGTATATTAAACCATCAGGGCAACACACTCTCCTCACTTATACTGTTCACCTGGTAACATGTCCCGTGAATATTAAACTTCAGGGGAAAGCACTCTCCTCACTTATACTGTTCACCTGGTAACATGTCCCGTGTGCATTAAACCATCAGAGGAACACTCTCTCCTCACTTATACTGTTCACCTGGTAACATGTCCTGTGTGCATTAAATCATCAGGGGAACACACTCTCCTCACTTATACTGTTCACCTGGTGACATGTCCCGTCAGTATTAAACAATCAGGGGAACACACTCTCCTCACTTATACTGCTCAAATGGTGACATGTCCCGTCAGTATTAAACAATCAGGGGAACACACTCTCCTCACTTATACTGTTCACCTGGTAACATGTCCCGTGTGTGTTAAACCATCAGGGGTACACACTCTCCTCACTTGTACTGTTCACCTGGTAATATGTCCCGTATATATTAAACCATCAGGGGAACACACTCTCCTCACTTATACTGTTCACCTGGTAACATGTCCCGTGTATATTAAACCATCAGGGGAACACACTCTCCTCACTTATACTGTTCATCTGGTAACATGTCCCGTGTATATAAAACCATCAGGGGAACAGACTCTCCTCACTTACAAAGTTCACCTGGTAACATGTCCCGTGTCTATTAAACCATCAGGGGAACACACTCTCCTCACTTATACTGTTCACCTGGTAACATGTCCTGTGTGCATTAAACCATCAGAGAAACACACTCTCCTCACTTATACTGTTCATCTGGTAACATGTCCTGTCTGTCTTAAACCATCAGGGGAACACACTCTCCTCACTTATACTGTTCATCTGGTAACATGTCCCGTGCGTATTAAACAATCAGGTGAACACACTCTACTCACTTATACTGTTCACCTGGTGACATGTCCCGTGTGTATGAAACAATCAGAGGAACACACTCTCCTCACTTATACTGTTCACCAGGTGACATGTCCCGTGTGTATTAAACAATCAGGGGAACACACTCTCCTCATTTATACTGTTGACCCGGTGACATGTCCCGTGTGTATTAAACAATCAGGGGAACACACTCTCCTCACTTATACTTTTTACCCGGTGACATGTCCCATGTGTATTAAACAATCAGGGGAACACACTCTCCTCACTTATACTGTTCACCTGGTAACATGTCCCGTGCGTGTTAAACCATCAGGGGAACACACTCTCCACACTTATACTGTTCACCTGGTGACATGTCCCGTCAGTATTAAACAATCAGGGGAACACACTCTCCTCACTTATACTGTTCACCTGGTAACATGTCCCGTGCGTGTTAGACCATCAGGGGAACACACTCTCCTCACTTATACTGTTCACCTGGTAACATGTCCCGTGCGTGTTAGACCATCAGGGGAACACACTCTCCTCACTTATCCTGTTCACCCGATGACATGTCCCGTGTGTATTAAACAATCAGGGGAACACACTCTCCTCACTTATACTGTTCACCTGGCAACATGTCCCGTGCGTGTTAAACCATCTGGGGAACACACTCTCCACAGTTATACTGTTCACCTGGTGACATGTCATGTCAGTATTAAACAATCAGGGGAACACACTCTCCTCACTTATACTGTTCACCTGGTTACATGTCCCGTGCGTGTTAGACCATCAGGGGAACACACTCTCCTCACTTATACTGTTCACCTGGTAACATGTCCCGTGAGTATTAAACAATCAGGGGAAAACACTCTCCTCACTTATACTGTTCAATAGATAATATGTCCAGTGTATATTAAACCATCAGGGGAACACATTCTCCTCACTTATACTGTTCACCTGGTAACATGTCCCGTGTATATTAAACCATCAGGGGAAAGCACTCCCCTCACTTATACTGTTCTCCTGGTGACATGTCCCGTGTATATGAAACCATCAGGGGAACACACTCTCCTCACTTATACTGTTCAGCTGGTAACATGTCCCGTGTGCATTAAACAATCAGGGGAAAACACTCTCCTCACTTATACTGTTCACCTGGTAACATGTCCCGTGAGTATTAAACAATCAGGGGAAAACACTCTCCTCACTTATACTGTTCATCAGATAATATGTCCAGTGTATATTAAACCATCAGGGGAACACACTCTCCTCACTTATACTGTTCACCTGGTAACATGTCCCGTGTATATTAAACAATCAGGGGAACACACTCTCCTCACTTATACTTTTCACCTGGGAACATGTAATGTGCGTGTTAAACCATCAGGGGAACAGACTCTCCTCACATATACTGTTCACCTGGTGACATGACCCGTGTGTATTAAACAATCAGGGGAACACACTCTCCTCACTTATACTGTTCACCTGGTAACATGTCCCGTGTGTATTAAACAATCAGGGGAACTCACTCTCCTCACTTATAATGTTCACCTGGTAACATGTCCCGTGTGTATTAAACAATCAGGGGAACACACTCTCCTCAGTTATACTGTTCACCTGGTAACATGTCCCGTGAATATTAAACTTCAGGGGAAAGCACTCTCCTCACTTATACTGTTCACCTGGTAACATGTCCCATGTGCATTAAACCATCAGGGGAACACACTCTCCTCACTTATACTGTTCACCTGGTAACATGTCCCGTGAGTATTAAACCTTCAGGGGAAGACACTCTCCTCACTTACACTGTTCACCTGGTAACATGTCCCGTGTGCATTAGACCATCAGAGGAACACTCTCTCCTCACTTATACTGTTCACCTGGTAACATGTCCTGTGTGCATTAAATCATCAGGGGAACACACTCTCCTCACTTATACTTTTCACCTCGTGACATGTCCCGTCAGTATTAAACAATCAGGGGAACACACTCTCCTCAATTCTACTCTTCACCTGGTGACATGTCCCGGGTATATTAAACAATCAGGGGAACACACTCTCCTCACTTATACTGTTCACCTGGTAACATGTCCCGTGTGTATTAAACCATCAGGGGATCACTCTCTCCTCAATTATACTGTTCACCTGGTAACATGTCCCGTGAGTATTAAACAATCAGGGGAACACACTCTCCTCACAAATACTGTTCACCTGGTAATATGTCCCGTATATATTAAACCATCAGGGGAACACACTCTCCTCACTTATACTGTTCACCTGGCAACATGTCCCGTGTATATTAAACCATCAGGGGATCACACTCTCCTCACTTATACTGTTCACCTGGTAACATATCCCGTGTATATAAAACCATCAGGGGAACAGACTCTCCTCACTTACACACTTCACCTGGTAACATGTCCCGTGCGTATTAAACAATCAGAGGCACACACTCTCCTCACTTATACTGTTCACCTGGTAACATGTCCCGTGTATATAAAACCATCAGGGGAACAGACTCTCCTCACTTACACAGTTCACCTGGTAACATGTCCCGTGCGTATTAAACAATCAGAGGCACACACTCTCCTCACTTATACTGTTCACCTGGTAACATGTCCTGTGTGCATTAAACCATCAGAGAAACACACTCTCCTCACTTATACTGTTCATCTGGTAACATGTCCTGTCAGTATTAAACCATCAGGGGAACACACTCTCCTCACTTATACTGTTCACCTGGTAACATGTCCTTTGGATATTTAACCATCAGGGGAAATCATTCTGCTCACTTATACTGTTCACCTGGTGACATGTCACGTGTATATTAAACAATCAGGGGAACACACTCTCCTCACTTATACTGTTCACCTGGTAACATGTCCCGTGTGTATTAAACCATCAGGGGAACACACTCTCCTCACTTATACTGTTCACCTGGTGACATGTCCCATCAGTATTAAACATTCAGGGGAACACACTCTCCTCACTTATACTGTTCACCTCGTGACATGTCCCGTGTGTATTAAACCATCAGGGGAACACACTCTCCTCACTTATACTGTTCACCTGGTGACATGTCCCATCAGTATTAAACAATCAGGGGAACACACTCTCCTCACTTATACTGTTCCCCTGGTGACATGTCCCATCAGTATTAAACAATCAGGGGAACACACTCTCCTCACTTATACTGTTCACCTGGTGACATGTCCCATCAGTATTAAACAATCAGGGGAACACACTCTCCTCACTTATACTGTTCACCTGGTGACATGTCCCGTGTATATTAAACAATCAGGGGAACACACTCTCCTCACTTATACTGTTCACCTGGTGACATGTCCCGTGTATATTAAACCATCAGGGGAACACACTCTCCTCATTTTTACTGTTCACCTGGTGACATGTCCCGTGTGTATTAAACCATCAGGGGAACACACTCTCCTCACTTATACTGTTCACCTGGTAACATGTTCCGTCAGTGTTAAACAATCAGGGGAACACACTCTCCTCACTTATACTGTTCACCTGGTAACATGTCCCGTCAGTATTAAACAATCAGGGGAACACACTCTCCTCACTTTTACTGTTCACCTGGTAACATGTCCCGCGTGTATTAAACAATCAGGGGATCACACTCTCCTCAATTATCCTGTTCACCTGCTGACATGTTCCGGGTATATTAAAACATCAGGGGAACACACTCTCCTCACTTATACTTTTCACCTGGTAACATGTCCCGTCTCCATTAACCCATCAGGGGAACACACTCTCCTCACTTATACTGTTGATCTGGTAACAAGTCCCGTGTATATTAAACCATCAGGGGAACACACTCTCCTCACTTATACTGTTCACCTGGTAACATGTCCCGTGTTTATTAAACCATCAGGGGAACACACTCTCCTCACTTATACTGTTCACCTGGTAACATATATCGTGTATATAAAACCATCAGGGGAACAGACTCTCCTCACTTACACAGTTCACCTGGTAACATGTCCCGTGCGTATTAAACAATCAGGGGAACACACTCTCCTCACTTATACTGTTCACCTGGCAACATGTCCTGTGAAAATTAAACCATCAGGGGAACACCTTCTCCTCACTTATACTGTTCACCTGGTAACATGTCCCGTGAATATTAAACCATCTGGGGAAAGCACTCTCCTCACTTATCCTGTTCACCTGGTAACATGTCCCGTGTGCATTAAACCATCAGGGGAACACACTCTCCTCACTTATACTGTTCACCTGGTGACATGTCCCGTGTATATTAAACCATCAGCGGAACACACTCTCCTCACTTATACTGTTCACCTGGCAACATGTCCCGTGAGTATTAAACAATCAGGGGAACACACTCTCCTCACTTATACTGTTGACCTGGTGACATGTCCCGTCAGTATTAAACAATCAGGGGAACTCACTCTCCTCACTTATACTCTTCACCTGGTAACATGTCCCTTGTATATTAAACCATCAGCGGAACACACTCTCCTCACTTATACTGTTCACCTGGTAACTTGTCCCGTGCGTGTTAAACCATCAGGGGAACACACTCTCCTCACATACACCGTTCACCTGGTAACATGTCCTGTGTATATTAAACCTTCAGGGGAACACATTCTCCTCACTTGTACTGTTCACCTCGTAACATGTCCTGTGTGTATTAAAACATCAGGGGAACACACTCTCCTCACTTATACTATTCACCTGGTAACATGTCCCGTGAATATTAAACCATCAGGGGAAAGCACTCTCCTCACTTATACTGTTCACCTGGTAACATGTCCCGTGTGCATTAAAACATCAGGGGAACACACTCTCCTCACTTATACTGTTCACCTGGTGACATGTCCCGTGTGTATTAAACAATCAGGGGAACCCACTCTCCTCACTTATACTGTTCACCTGGTGACATGTCACGTGTATATTAAACAATCAGGGGAACACACTCTCCTCACTTATACTGTTCACCTGGTAACATGTCCCGTGTGCATTAAAACATCAGGGGAACACACTCTCCTCACTTATACTGTTGACCTGGTGACATGTCCCATCAGTATTAAACAATCAGGGGAACTCACTCTCCTCACTTATACTGTTCACCTGGTAACATGTCCCGTGTATATTAAACCATCAGCGGAACACACTCTCCTCACTTATACTGTTCACCTGGTAACATGTCCGGTGCGTGTTAAACCATCAGGGGAACACACTCTCCTCACATACACTGTTCACCTGGTAACATGTCCCGTGAGTATTAAACAATCAGGGGAAAACACTCTCCTCACTTATACCGTTCACCTGGTAACATGTCCTGTGTATATTAAACCTTCAGGGGAACACATTCTCCTCACTTGTACTGTTCACCTCGTAACATGTCCTGAGTGTATTAAAACATCAGGGGAACACACTCTCCTCACTTATACTGTTCACCTGGTAACATGTCCCGTGAATATTAAACCATCAGGGGAAAGCACTCTCCTCACTTATTCTGATCACCTGGTAACATGTCCCGTGTGCATTAAAACATCAGGGGAAAACACTCTCCTCACTTATACTGTTCACCTGGTGACATGTCCCGTCAGTATTAAACAATCAGGGGAACTCACTCTCCTCACTTATACTCTTCACCTGGTATAATGTCCCGTGCGTGTTAAACCATCAGGGGAACACACTCTCCTCACTTATACTGTTCACCTGGCAACATGTCCTGTGAAAATTAAACCATCAGGGGAACACATTCTCCTCACTTGTACTGTTCACCTCGTAACATGTCCTGTGTGTATTAAAACATCAGGGGAACACACTCTCCTCACTTATACTGTTCACCTGGTAACATGTCCCGTGAATATTAAACCATCAGGGGAAAGCACTCTCCTCACTTATCCTGTTCACCTGGTAACATGTCCCGTGTATATTAAACCATCAGGGGAACACACTCTCCTCACTTATACTGTTCACCTGGTGACATGTCCCGTGTGTATTAAACAATCAGGGGAACACACTCTCCTCAGTTATACTGTTCACCTGGTAACATGTCCCGTGAATATTAAACTTCAGGGGAAAGCACTCTCCTCACTTATACTGTTCACCTGGTAACATGTCCCATGTGCATTAAACCATCAGGGGAACACACTCTCCTCACTTATACTGTTCACCTGGTAACATGTCCCGTGAGTATTAAACCTTCAGGGGAACACACTCTCCTCACTTATACTGTTCACCTGGTAACATGTCCTGTGTGCATTAAATCATCAGGGGAACACACTCTCCTCACTTATACTTTTCACCTCGTGACATGTCCCGTCAGTATTAAACAATCAGGGGAACACACTCTCCTCAATTCTACTCTTCACCTGGTGACATGTCCCGGGTATATTAAACAATCAGGGGAACACACTCTCCTCACTTATACTGTTCACCTGGTAACATGTCCCGTGTGTATTAAACCATCAGGGGATCACTCTCTCCTCAATTATACTGTTCACCTGGTAACATGTCCCGTGAGTATTAAACAATCAGGGGAACACACTCTCCTCACAAATACTGTTCACCTGGTAATATGTCCCGTATATATTAAACCATCAGGGGAACACACTCTCCTCACTTATACTGTTCACCTGGCAACATGTCCCGTGTATATTAAACCATCAGGGGATCACACTCTCCTCACTTATACTGTTCACCTGGTAACATATCCCGTGTATATAAAACCATCAGGGGAACAGACTCTCCTCACTTACACACTTCACCTGGTAACATGTCCCGTGCGTATTAAACAATCAGAGGCACACACTCTCCTCACTTATACTGTTCACCTGGTAACATGTCCCGTGTATATAAAACCATCAGGGGAACAGACTCTCCTCACTTACACAGTTCACCTGGTAACATGTCCCGTGCGTATTAAACAATCAGAGGCACACACTCTCCTCACTTATACTGTTCACCTGGTAACATGTCCTGTGTGCATTAAACCATCAGAGAAACACACTCTCCTCACTTATACTGTTCATCTGGTAACATGTCCTGTCAGTATTAAACCATCAGGGGAACACACTCTCCTCACTTATACTGTTCACCTGGTAACATGTCCTTTGGATATTTAACCATCAGGGGAAATCATTCTGCTCACTTATACTGTTCACCTGGTGACATGTCACGTGTATATTAAACAATCAGGGGAACACACTCTCCTCACTTATACTGTTCACCTGGTAACATGTCCCGTGTGTATTAAACCATCAGGGGAAAACACTCTCCTCACTTATACTGTTCACCTGGTGACATGTCCCATCAGTATTAAACATTCAGGGGAACACACTCTCCTCACTTATACTGTTCACCTGGTGACATGTCCCGTGTATATTAAACCATCAGGGGAACACACTCTCCTCACTTATACTGTTCACCTCGTGACATGTCCCGTGTGTATTAAACCATCAGGGGAACACACTCTCCTCACTTATACTGTTCACCTGGTGACATGTCCCATCAGTATTAAACAATCAGGGGAACACACTCTCCTCACTTATACTGTTCACCTGGTGACATGTCCCATCAGTATTAAACAATCAGGGGAACACACTCTCCTCACTTATACTGTTCACCTGGTGACATGTCCCGTGTATATTAAACAATCAGGGGAACACACTCTCCTCACTTATACTGTTCACCTGGTGACATGTCCCGTGTATATTAAACCATCAGGGGAACACACTCTCCTCACTTATACTGTTCACCTGGTGACATGTCCCGTGTATATTAAACCATCAGGGGAACACACTCTCCTCATTTTTACTGTTCACCTGGTGACATGTCCCGTGTGTATTAAACCATCAGGGGAACACACTCTCCTCACTTATACTGTTCACCTGGTAACATGTCCCGTCAGTGTTAAACAATCAGGGGAACACACTCTCCTCACTTATACTGTTCACCTGGTAACATGTCCCGTCAGTATTAAACAATCAGGGGAACACACTCTCCTCACTTTTACTGTTCACCTGGTAACATGTCCCGCGTGTATTAAACAATCAGGGGATCACACTCTCCTCAATTATACTGTTCACCTGCTGACATGTTCCGGGTATATTAAAACATCAGGGGAACACACTCTCCTCACTTATACTTTTCACCTGGTAACATGTCCCGTCTCCATTAACCCATCAGGGGAACACACTCTCCTCACTTATACTGTTGATCTGGTAACAAGTCCCGTGTATATTAAACCATCAGGGGAACACACTCTCCTCACTTATACTGTTCACCTGGTAACATGTCCCGTGTTTATTAAACCATCAGGGGAACACACTCTCCTCACTTATACTGTTCACCTGGTAACATGTCCCGTGTATATTAAACAATCAGGGGAACACACTCTCCTCACTTATACTGTTCACCTGGTAACATGTCCCGTGTTTATTAAACCATCAGGGGAACACACTCTCCTCACTTATACTGTTCACCTGGTAACATATATCGTGTATATAAAACCATCAGGGGAACAGACTCTCCTCACTTACACAGTTCACCTGGTAACATGTCCCGTGCGTATTAAACAATCAGGGGAACACACTCTCCTCTCTTATACTGTTCACATGGCAACATGTCCTGTGAAAATTAAACCATCAGGGGAACACCTTCTCCTCACTTATACTGTTCACCTGGTAACATGTCCCGTGAATATTAAACCATAAGGGGAACACACTCTCCTCACTTATCCTGTTCACCTGGTAACATGTCCCGTGTGCATTAAACCATCAGGGGAACACACTCTCCTCACTTATACTGTTCACCTGGTGACATGTCCCGTGTATATTAAACCATCAGCGGAACACACTCTCCTCACTTATACTGTTCACCTGGCAACATGTCCCGTGAGTATTAAACAATCAGGGGAACACACTCTCCTCACTTATACTGTTGACCTGGTGACATGTCCCGTCAGTATTAAACAATCAGGGGAACTCACTCTCCTCACTTATACTCTTCACCTGGTAACATGTCCCTTGTATATTAAACCATCAGCGGAACACACTCTCCTCACTTATACTGTTCACCTGGTAACTTGTCCCGTGCGTGTTAAACCATCAGGGGAACACACTCTCCTCACATACACCGTTCACCTGGTAACATGTCCTGTGTATATTAAACCTTCAGGGGAACACATTCTCCTCACTTGTACTGTTCACCTCGTAACATGTCCTGTGTGTATTAAAACATCAGGGGAACACACTCTCCTCACTTATACTGTTCACCTGGCAACATGTCCCGTGAGTATTAAACAATCAGGGGAACACACTCTCCTCACTTATACTGTTCACCTGGTGACATGTCCCGTGTGTATTAAACAATCAGGGGAACCCACTCTCCTCACTTATACTGTTCACCTGGTGACATGTCACGTGTATATTAAACAATCAGGGGAACACACTCTCCTCACTTATACTGTTCACCTGGTAACATGTCCCGTGTGCATTAAAACATCAGGGGAACACACTCTCCTCACTTATACTGTTCACCTGGTAACATGTCCCGTGTATATTAAACCATCAGCGGAACACACTCTCCTCACTTATACTGTTCACCTGGTAACATGTCCGGTGCGTGTTAAACCATCAGGGGAACACACTCTCCTCACATACACTGTTCACCTGGTAACATGTCCCGTGAGTATTAAACAATCAGGGGAAAACACTCTCCTCACTTATACCGTTCACCTGGTAACATGTCCTGTGTATATTAAACCTTCAGGGGAACACATTCTCCTCACTTGTACTGTTCACCTCGTAACATGTCCTGTGTGTATTAAAACATCAGGGGAACACACTCTCCTCACTTATCCTGTTCACCTGGTAACATGTCCCGTGTATATTAAACCATCAGGGGAACACACTCTCCTCACTTATACTGTTCACCTGGTGACATGTCCCGTGTATATTAAACCATCAGCGGAACACACTCTCCTCACTTATACTGTTCACCTGGCAACATGTCCTGTGAAAATTAAACCATCAGGGGAACACCTTCTCCTCACTTATACTGTTCACCTGGTAACAAGTCCTGTGTGTATTAAACCATCAGAGGAACACACTCTCCTCACTTATACTATTCACCTGGTAACATGTCCCGTGAATATTAAACAATCAGGGGAAAGCACTCTCCTCACTTATCCTGTTCACCTCGTAACATGTCCTGTGTGTATTAAAACATCAGGGGAACACACTCTCCTCACTTATACTGTTCACCTGGTAACATGTCCCGTGAATATTAAACCATCAGGGGAAAGCACTCTCCTCACTTATTCTGTTCACCTGGTAACATGTCCCGTGTGCATTAAAACATCAGGGGAAAACACTCTCCTCACTTATACTGTTCACCTGGTGACATGTCCCGTCAGTATTAAACAATCAGGGGAACTCACTCTCCTCACTTATACTCTTCACCTGGTATAATGTCCCGTGCGTGTTAAACCATCAGGGGAACACACTCTCCTCACTTATACTGTTCACCTGGCAACATGTCCTGTGAAAATTAAACCATCAGGGGAACACCTTCTCCTCACTTATACTGTTCACCTGGTAACAAGTCCTGTGTGTATTAAACCATCAGAGGAACACACTCTCCTCACTTATACTATTCACCTGGTAACATGTCCCGTGAATATTAAACCATCAGGGGAAAGCACTCTCCTCACTTATCCTGTTCACCTGGTAACATGTCCCGTGTATATTAAACCATCAGGGGAACACACTCTCCTCACTTATACTGTTCACCTGGTGACATGTCCCGTGTATATTAAACCATCAGCGGAACACACTCTCCTCACTTATACTGTTCACCTGGCAACATGTCCCGTGAGTATTAAACAATCAGGGGAACACACTCTCCTCACTTATGCTGTTGACCTGGTGACATGTCCCGTCAGTATGAAACAATCAGGGGAACTCACTCTCCTCACTTATACTGTTCACCTGGTAACATGT
Organism: Heterodontus francisci; assembly: GCF_036365525.1. Lineage (NCBI taxonomy): Eukaryota > Metazoa > Chordata > Chondrichthyes > Heterodontiformes > Heterodontidae > Heterodontus > Heterodontus francisci. Next base: position 6,010,680 of record NW_027140589.1, on the reverse strand, counting down.
CCCGTGTATATTAAACCATCAGGGGAACACACTCTCCTCACTTATACTGTTCACCTGGTGACATGTCCCGTGTATATTAAACCATCAGCGGAACACACTCTCCTCACTTATACTGTTCACCTGGCAACATGTCCCGTGAGTATTAAACCATCAGCGGAACACACTTTCCTCACTTATATTGTTCACCTGGAGACATGTCCCGTGCGTGTTAAACCATCAGGGGAACACACTCTCCTCACATTTACTGTTCACCTGGTAACATGTCCCGTGAGTATTAAACCATCAGGGGAAAGCACTCTCCTCACTTATATTGTTCACCTGGTAACACGTCCCGTGCGTGTTAAACCATCAGGGGAACACACTCTCCTCACATTTACTGTTCACCTGGTAACATGTCCCGTGAGTACTAAACCATCAGGGGAAAGCACTCTCCTCACTTATATTGTTCACCTGGTAACATGTCCCGTGCGTGTTAAACCATCAGGGGAACACACTCTCCTCACATTTACTGTTCACCTGGTAACATGTCCCGTGAGTATTAAACCATCAGGGGAACACACTCTCCTCACTTATACTGTTCACCTGGTGACATGTCCCGTCAGTATTAAACCATCAGGGGAACTCACTCTCCTCACTTATACTCTTCACCTGGTATAATGGCCCGTGCGTGTTAAACCATCAGGGGAACACACTCTCCTCACTTATACTGTTCACCTGGCAACATGTCCCGTGAGTATTAAACAATCAGGGGAACACACTCTCCTCACTTATACTGTTCACCTGGTAACATGTCCCGTGCGTGTTAAACCATCAGGGGAACACACTCTCCTCACTTATACTGTTCAACTGGTAACATGTCCCGTGCGTGTTAAACCATCAGGGGAACACACTCTCCTCACTTATACTGTTCACCTGGTAACATGTCCCGTGAGTATTAAACAATCAGGGGAACACACTCTCCTCACTTATACTGTTCACCTGGTGACATGTCCCGTCAGTATTAAACCATCAGGGGAACTCACTCTCCTCACTTATACTCTTCACCTGGTATAATGGCCCGTGCGTGTTAAACCATCAGGGGAACACACTCTCCTCACTTATACTGTTCACCTGGCAACATGTCCCGTGAGTATTAAATAATCAGGGGAACACACTCTCCTCACTTATACTGTTCACCTGGTAACATGTCCCGTGCGTGTTAAACCATCAGGGGAACACACTCTCCTCACTTATACTTTTCAACTGGTAACATGTCCCGTGCGTGTTAAACCATCAGGGGAACACACTCTCCTCACTTATACTGTTCACCTGGTAACATGTCCCGTGAGTATTAAACAATCAGGGGAACACACTCTCCTCACATACACTGTTCACCTGGTAACATGTCCCGTGAGTATTAAACAATCAGGGGAACACACTCTCCTCACTTATACCGTTCACCTGGTAACATGTCCTGTGTATATTAAACCTTCAGGGGAACACATTCTCCTCACTTGTACTGTTCACCTCGTAACATGTCCTGTGTGTATTAAAACATCAGGGGAACACACTCTCCTCACTTCTACTGTTCACCTGGTAACATGTCCCGTGAATATTAAACCATCAGGGGAAAGCACTCTCCTCACTTATACTGTTCACCTGGTAACATGTCCCGTGTGCATTAAAACATCAGGGGAACACACTCTCCTCACTTATACTGTTCACCTGGTGACATGTCCCGTCAGTATTAAACAATCAAGGGAACTCACTCTCCTCACTTATACTCTTCACCTGGTATAATGTCCCGTGCGTGTTAAACCATCAGGGGAACACAAACTCCTCACTTATACTGTTCACCTGGTAACATGTCCCGTGCGTGTTAAACCATCAGGGGAACACACTCTCCTCACTTATGCTGTTCACTTGGCAACATGTCCTGTGAATATTAAACAATCAGGGGAACACACTCTCCTCACTTATACTGTTCACCTGGTAACAAGTCCTGTGTGTATTAAACCATCAGGGGAACACACTCTCCTCACTTATACTATTCACCTGGTAACATGTCCAGTGAATATTAAACCATCAGGGGAAAGCCCTCTCCTCACTTATCCTGTTCACCTGGTAACATGTCCCGTGTATATTAAACCATCAGGGGAACACACTCTCCTCACTTATACTGTTCACCTGGCAACATGTCCCGTGAGTATTAAACAATCAGGGGAACACACGCACCTCACTTATGCTGTTGACCTGGTGACATGTCCCGTCAGTATTAAACAATCAGGGGAACTCACTCTCCTCACTTATACTGTTCACCTGGTAACATGTCCCGTGTATATTAAACCATCAGCGGAACACACTTTCCTCACTTATATTGTTCACCTGGTAACATGTCCCGTGAGTATTAAACCATCAGGGGAACACACTCTCCTCACTTATACTGTTCACCTGGTGACATGTCCCGTCAGTATTAAACAATCAGGGGAACTCACTCTCCTCACTTATACTCTTCACCTGGTATAATGTCCCGTGCGTGTTAAACCATCAGGGGAACACACTCTCCTCACTTATACTGTTCAACTGGTAACATGTCCCGTGCGTGTTAAACCATCAGGGGAACACACTCTCCTGACTTATACTGTTCACCAGGTGACATGTCCCGTGTGTATTAAACAATCAGGGGAACACATTCTCCTCACTTATACTGTTCACCTGGCAACATGTCCCGTGAGTATTAAATAATCAGGGGAACACACTCTTCTCGCTTATACTGTTCACCTGGTAACATGTCCCGTGCGTGTTAAACCATCAGGGGAACACACTCTCCTCACTTATACTGTTCAACTGGTAACATGTCCCGTGCGTGTTAAACCATCAGGGGAACACACTCTCCTCACTTATACTGTTCACCTGGTGCCATGTCCCGGGTATATTAAACAATCAGGGGAATACACTCTCCTCACTTACACTGTTCACCTGGTAACATGTCCCGTGAGTATTAAACAATCAGGGGAACACACTCTCCTCACTTATACCGTTCACCAGGTAACATGTCCTGTGTATATTAAACCATCAGGGGAACACACTCTCCTCACATACACTGTTCACCTGGTAACATGTCCCGTGAGTATTAAACAATCAGGGGAACACACTCTCCTCACTTATACCGTTCACCTGGTAACATGTCCTGTGTATATTAAACCTTCAGGGGAACACATTCTCCTCACTTGTACTGTTCACCTCGTAACATGTCCTGTGTGTATTAAAACATCAGGGGAACACACTCTCCTCACTTCTACTGTTCACCTGGTAACATGTCCCGTGAATATTAAACCATCAGGGGAAAGCACTCTCCTCACTTATACTGTTCACCTGGTAACATGTCCCGTGTGCATTAAAACATCAGGGGAACACACTCTCCTCACTTATACTGTTCACCTGGTGACATGTCCCGTCAGTATTAAACAATCAGGGGAACTCACTCTCCTCACTTATACTCTTCACCTGGTATAATGTCCCGTGCGTGTTAAACCATCAGGGGAACACAAACTCCTCACTTATACTGTTCACCTGGTAACATGTCCCGTGCGTGTTAAACCATCAGGGGAACACACTCTCCTCACTTATGCTGTTCACTTGGCAACATGTCCTGTGAATATTAAACAATCAGGGGAACACACTCTCCTCACTTATACTGTTCACCTGGTAACAAGTCCTGTGTGTATTAAACCATCAGGGGAACACACTCTCCTCACTTATACTATTCACCTGGTAACATGTCCAGTGAATATTAAACCATCAGGGGAAAGCCCTCTCCTCACTTATCCTGTTCACCTGGTAACATGTCCCGTGTATATTAAACCATCAGGGGAACACACTCTCCTCACTTATACTGTTCACCTGGCAACATGTCCCGTGAGTATTAAACAATCAGGGGAACACACGCACCTCACTTATGCTGTTGACCTGGTGACATGTCCCGTCAGTATTAAACAATCAGGGGAACTCACTCTCCTCACTTATACTGTTCACCTGGTAACATGTCCCGTGTATATTAAACCATCAGCGGAACACACTTTCCTCACTTATATTGTTCACCTGGTAACATGTCCCGTGAGTATTAAACCATCAGGGGAACACACTCTCCTCACTTATACTGTTCACCTGGTGACATGTCCCGTCAGTATTAAACAATCAGGGGAACTCACTCTCCTCACTTATACTCTTCACCTGGTATAATGTCCCGTGCGTGTTAAACCATCAGGGGAACACACTCTCCTCACTTATACTGTTCAACTGGTAACATGTCCCGTGCGTGTTAAACCATCAGGGGAACACACTCTCCTGACTTATACTGTTCACCAGGTGACATGTCCCGTGTGTATTAAACAATCAGGGGAACACATTCTCCTCACTTATACTGTTCACCTGGCAACATGTCCCGTGAGTATTAAATAATCAGGGGAACACACTCTCCTCGCTTATACTGTTCACCTGGTAACATGTCCCGTGCGTGTTAAACCATCAGGGGAACACACTCTCCTCACTTATACTGTTCAACTGGTAACATGTCCCGTGCGTGTTAAACCATCAGGGGAACACACTCTCCTCACTTATACTGTTCACCTGGTGCCATGTCCCGGGTATATTAAACAATCAGGGGAATACACTCTCCTCACTTACACTGTTCACCTGGTAACATGTCCCGTGAGTATTAAACAATCAGGGGAACACACTCTCCTCACTTATACCGTTCACCAGGTAACATGTCCTGTGTATATTAAACCATCAGGGGAACACACTCTCCTCACATACACTGTTCACCTGGTAACATGTCCCGTGAGTATTAAACAATCAGGGGAACACACTCTCCTCACTTATACCGTTCACCTGGTAACATGTCCTGTGTATATTAAACCTTCAGGGGAACACATTCTCCTCACTTGTACTGTTCACCTCGTAACATGTCCTGTGTGTATTAAAACATCAGGGGAACACACTCTCCTCACTTCTACTGTTCACCTGGTAACATGTCCCGTGAATATTAAACCATCAGGGGAAAGCACTCTCCTCACTTATACTGTTCACCTGGTAACATGTCCCGTGTGCATTAAAACATCAGGGGAACACACTCTCCTCACTTATACTGTTCACCTGGTGACATGTCCCGTCAGTATTAAACAATCAGGGGAACTCACTCTCCTCACTTATACTCTTCACCTGGTATAATGTCCCGTGCGTGTTAAACCATCAGGGGAACACAAACTCCTCACTTATACTGTTCACCTGGTAACATGTCCCGTGCGTGTTAAACCATCAGGGGAACACACTCTCCTCACTTATGCTGTTCACTTGGCAACATGTCCTGTGAATATTAAACAATCAGGGGAACACACTCTCCTCACTTATACTGTTCACCTGGTAACAAGTCCTGTGTGTATTAAACCATCAGGGGAACACACTCTCCTCACTTATACTATTCACCTGGTAACATGTCCAGTGAATATTAAACCATCAGGGGAAAGCCCTCTCCTCACTTATACTGTTCACCTGGTAACATGTCCCGTGTATATTAAACCATCAGGGGAACACACTCTCCTCACTTATACTGTTCACCTGGCAACATGTCCCGTGAGTATTAAACAATCAGGGGAACACACGCACCTCACTTATGCTGTTGACCTGGTGACATGTCCCGTCAGTATTAAACAATCAGGGGAACTCACTCTCCTCACTTATACTGTTCACCTGGTAACATGTCCCGTGTATATTAAACCATCAGCGGAACACACTTTCCTCACTTATATTGTTCACCTGGTAACATGTCCCGTGAGTATTAAACCATCAGGGGAACACACTCTCCTCACTTATACTGTTCACCTGGTGACATGTCCCGTCAGTATTAAACAATCAGGGGAACTCACTCTCCTCACTTATACTCTTCACCTGGTATAATGTCCCGTGCGTGTTAAACCATCAGGGGAACACACTCTCCTCACTTATACTGTTCAACTGGTAACATGTCCCGTGCGTGTTAAACCATCAGGGGAACACACTCTCCTGACTTATACTGTTCACCAGGTGACATGTCCCGTGTGTATTAAACAATCAGGGGAACACATTCTCCTCACTTATACTGTTCACCTGGCAACATGTCCCGTGAGTATTAAATAATCAGGGGAACACACTCTCCTCGCTTATACTGTTCACCTGGTAACATGTCCCGTGCGTGTTAAACCATCAGGGGAACACACTCTCCTCACTTATACTGTTCAACTGGTAACATGTCCCGTGCGTGTTAAACCATCAGGGGAACACACTCTCCTCACTTATACTGTTCACCTGGTGCCATGTCCCGGGTATATTAAACAATCAGGGGAATACACTCTCCTCACTTACACTGTTCACCTGGTAACATGTCCCGTGTATATGAAACCATCAGGGGAACACACTCTCCTCAATTATACATTTCACTTGGTAACATGTCCCGAGTATATTAAACCATCAGGGGAACACACTCTCCTCACTTATACTGTTCACCAGGTGACATGTCCCGTGTGTATTAAACAATCAGGGGAACACACTCTCCTCACTTATACTGTTCACCTGGTGACATGTCCCGTGAGTATTAAATAATCAGGGGAACACACTCTCCTCACTTATACTGTTCACCTGGTAACATGTCCCGTGCGTGTTAAACCATCAGGGGAACACACTCTCCTCACTTATACTGTTCACCTGGTAACATGTCCCGTGAGTATTAAATAATCAGGGGAACACACTCTCCTCACTTATACTGTTCACCTGGTAACATGTCCCGTGCGTGTTAAACCATCAGGGGAACACACTCTCCTCACTTATACTGTTCACCTGGTAACATGTCCCGTGAGTATTAAATAATCAGGGGAACACACTCTCCTCACTTATACTGTTCACCTGGCAACATGTCCCGTGAGTATTAAATAATCAGGGGAACACACTCTCCTCACTTATACTGTTCACCTGGTAACATGTCCCGTGTGTATTAAACCATCAGGGGAACACACTCTCCTCACTTATACTGTTCACCTGGTAACATGTCCCGTGCGTGTTAAACCATCAGGGGAACACAATCTCCTCACTTATACTGTTCACCTGGCAACATCTCCCGTGAGTATTAAACAATCAGGGGAACACACTCTCCTCACTTATACTGTTCACCTGGTGACATGTCCCGTGTATATTAAACCATCAGGGGAACACACTCTCCTCACTTATACTGTTCACCTGGTAACATGTCCCGTGCGTGTTAAACCATCAGGGTAACACACTTTCCTCACTTATACTGTTCACCTGGCAACATGTCCCGTGTATATTAAACCATCAGGGGAACACTCTCTCCTCACTTATACTGTTCACCTGTTAACATGTCCCGTGCGTGTTAAACCATCAGGGGAACACACTCTCCTCACTTATACTGTTCACCTGGCAACATGTCCCGTGAGTATTAAACAATCAGGGGAACACACTCTCCTCACTTATACTGTTCACCTGGTGACATGTCCCGTGTGTATTAAACAATCAGGGGAACACACTCTCCTCACTTATACTGTTCACCTGGTAACATGTCCCGTGCGTGTTAAACCATCAGGGGAACACACACTCCTCACTTATACTGTTCACCTGGTAACATGTCCTGTGTATATTAAACCATCAGGGGAACACACTCTCCGCACTTATACTGTTCACCTGGTGACATGTCCCGTGTGTATTAAACCATCAGGGGAACACACTCTCCTCACTTATACTGTTCACCTGGTAACATGTCCCGTGCGTGTTAAACCATCAGGGGAACACACTTTCCTCACTTATACTGTTCACCTGGTAACATGTCCTGTGTGCATTAAATCATCAGGGGAACACACTCTCCTCACTTATGCAGTTCACCTGGCAACATGTCCCGTGAATATTAAACCATCAGGGGAAAGCACTCTCCTCACTTATACTGTTCACCTGCTAACATGTCCCGTGTGTATTAAACAATCAGGGGAACACACTCTCCTCACTTCTACTGTTCACCTGGTAACATGTCCCGTGCTTGTTAAACCATCAGGGGAACACACTTTCCTCACTTATACTGTTCACCTGGCAACATGTCCCGTGAATATTAAACCATCAGGGGAACACACTCTCCTCACTTATACTGTTCACCTGGTAACATGTCCTGTGTATATTAAACCATCAGGGGAACACATTCTCCTCACTTATGCTGTTCACCTGGTAGCATGTCCTGTGTGCATTAAATCATCAGGGGAACACACTCTCCTCACTTATACAGTTCACTTGGTGAAATGTCCCCTGCGTATTAAACCATCAGGGGAACACGCTCTCCTCACTTAAACTGTTCATCTGGTAACATGTCCAGTGAATATTAAACCATCAGGGGAACACACTCTCCCCACTTATTCTGTTCACTTGGTAACATGTCCCGTGCGTATTGAACAAACAGGGGAACACATTCTCCTCACTTATACTGTTCACCTGGTAACATGTCCTGTGTGCATTAAATCATCAGGGGAACACACTCTCCTCACTTATACAGTTCACTTGGTGAAATGTTCCGTGCATATTAAACCATCAGGGGAACACACTCTCCTCACTTATACTGTTCACCTGGTATCATGTCGTGTGTATAATAAACCATCAGGGGAACACACTCTCCTCACTTATACTGTTCACCTGGTAACATGTCCCGTGCGTGTTAAACCATCAGGGGAACACACTCTCCTCACTTATACTGTTCACTTGGTTACATGTGCCGTGCATATTAAACAATCAGGGGAACACACTCTCCTCACTTATACTGTTCTCCTGGTAAAATGTCCCGTCAGGATTAAACAATCAGGGGAACTCACTCTCCTCACTTATACTTTTCACCTGTTGACATGTCCTGTGTGTATTAAACCATCAGGGGAACACACTCTCCTCACTTATACTATTCACCTGAGTAAATGTCCCATCAGTATTAAACCATCAGGGGAACACAATCTCCTCAGTTATGCTGCTTACCTGGTAACATGTCCTGTGCGCATTAAACAATCAGGGGAACACACTCTCCTCACTTACACTGTTCACTTGGTGACATGTCCCGTGTGTATTAAACAATCAGGGGAACTCACTCTCCCCACTTATACTGTTCATCTGGTGACATGTCCCGTCAGTATTAAACCATAAGGGGAAGACACTCTCCTCACTTATCCTGTTCACCTGGTAACATGTCCCGTGTGTATTAAACAATCAAGGAAACACACTCTCCTCACTTACACTGTTCACTTGGTTACATGTCCCGTGTGTATTAAACAATCAGGGGAACTCACTCTCCCCACTTATACTGTTCATCTGGTGACATGTCCCGTCAGTATTAAACCATCAGGGGAACACACTCTCCTCAATTATACATTTCACTTGGTAACATGTCCCGAGTATATTAAACCATCAGGGGAACACACTCTCCTCACTTATACTGTTCACCTGGTAACATGTCCCGTGTGTATTAAACCAAAAGGGGAACACACTCTCCTCACTTATACTGTTCACCTGGTAATATGCCCTGTGAATATTAAACCATCAGGGGAACACACTCTCCTCACTTATACTGTTCACCTGGGAACATGTACCGTCTATATTAAACCATCAGGGGAACACACTCTCCTCAATTATACATTTCACTTGGTAACATGACACGAGTATATTAAACCATCAGGGGAACACACTCTCCTCACTTATACTGTTGACCTGGTATAATGTCCCGTGCATATTAAACCATCAGGGGAACACTCTCTCCTAACTTATACTGTTCACCTGGCAACATGTCCCGTGAGTATTAAACAATCAGGGGAACATACTCTCCTCACTTATACTGTTCACCTCGTAACATGTCCCGTGCGTGTTAAACCATCAGGGGAACACACTCTCCTCACTTATACTGTTCACCTGGCAACATGTCCCGTGTGTATTAAAAAATCAGGGGAACACACTCTCCTCACTTATACTGTTCACCTGGTAACATGTCCCGTGTATATTAAACCATCAGGGGAACACACTCTCCTCACTTATACTGTTCACCTGGTGACATGTCCCGTGTGTATTAAACAATCAGGGGAACACACTCTCCTCACTTATACTGTTCACCTGGTGACATGTCCGTGTGTATTAAACCATCAGGGGAACACACTCTCCTCACTTATACTGTTCACCTGGTGACATGTCCCGTGTATATTAAACCATCAGGGGAACACACTCTCCTCACTTATACTGTTCACCAGGTGACATGTCCCGAGTGTATTAAACAATCAGGGGAACACACTCTCCTCACTTATACTGTTCACCTGGTAACATGTGCCGTGCGTGTTAAACCATCAGGGGAACACACTTTCCTCACTTATACTGTTCACCTGGCAACATGTCCCGTGAATATTAAACCATCAGGGGAAAGCACTCTCCTCACTTATACTGTTCACCTGGTAACATGTCCCGTGTGCATTAAACCATCAATGGAACACACTCTCCTCACTTATACTGTTCACCTGGCAACATGTCCCGTGAGTATTAAACAATCAGGGGAACACACTCTCCTCACTTATACTGTTCACCTGGTAACATGTCCCGTGCGTGTTAAACCATCAGGGGAACACACTCTCCTCACTTATACTGTTCACCTGGCAACATGTCCCGTGAGTATTAAACAATCAGGGGAAAACACTCTCCTCACTTATACTGTTCACCTGGTGACATGTCCGTGTGTATTAAACCATCAGGGGAACACACTCTCCTCACTTATACTGTTCACCTGGTGACATGTCCCGTGTATATTAAACCATCAGGGGAACACACTCTCCTCACTTATACTGTTCACCAGGTGACATGCCCCGAGTGTATTAAACAATCAGGGGAACACACTCTCCTCACTTATACTGTTCACCTGGTAACATGTCCCGTGCGTGTTAAACCATCAGGGGAACACACTTTCCTCACTTATACTGTTCACCTGGCAACATGTCCCGTGAATATTAAACCATCAGGGGAACACACTCTCCTCACTTATACTATTCACCTGAGTAAATGTCCCATCAGTATTAAACCATCAGGGGAACACAATCTCCTCAGTTATGCTGCTTACCTGGTAACATGTCCTGTGCGCATTAAACAATCAGGGGAACACACTCTCCTCACTTACACTGTTCACTTGGTTACATGTCCCGTGTGTATTAAACAATCAGGGGAACTCACTCTCCCCACTTATACTGTTCATCTGGTGACATGTCCCGTCAGTATTAAACCATAAGGGGAAGACACTCTCCTCACTTATCCTGTTCACCTGGTAACATGTCCCGTGTGTATTAAACAATCAAGGAAACACACTCTCCTCACTTACACTGTTCACTTGGTTACATGTCCCGTGTGTATTAAACAATCAGGGGAACTCACTCTCCCCACTTATACTGTTCATCTGGTGACATGTCCCGTCAGTATTAAACCATCAGGGGAACACACTCTCCTCAATTATACATTTCACTTGGTAACATGTCCCGAGTATATTAAACCATCAGGGGAACACACTCTCCTCACTTATACTGTTCACCTGGTAACATGTCCCGTGTGTATTAAACCAAAAGGGGAACACACTCTCCTCACTTATACTGTTCACCTGGTAATATGCCCTGTGAATATTAAACCATCAGGGGAACACACTCTCCTCACTTATACTGTTCACCTGGGAACATGTACCGTCTATATTAAACCATCAGGGGAACACACTCTCCTCAATTATACATTTCACTTGGTAACATGACACGAGTATATTAAACCATCAGGGGAACACACTCTCCTCACTTATACTGTTGACCTGGTATAATGTCCCGTGCATATTAAACCATCAGGGGAACACTCTCTCCTAACTTATACTGTTCACCTGGCAACATGTCCCGTGAGTATTAAACAATCAGGGGAACATACTCTCCTCACTTATACTGTTCACCTCGTAACATGTCCCGTGCGTGTTAAACCATCAGGGGAACACACTCTCCTCACTTATACTGTTCACCTGGCAACATGTCCCGTGTGTATTAAAAAATCAGGGGAACACACTCTCCTCACTTATACTGTTCACCTGGTAACATGTCCCGTGTATATTAAACCATCAGGGGAACACACTCTCCTCACTTATACTGTTCACCTGGTGACATGTCCCGTGTGTATTAAACAATCAGGGGAACACACTCTCCTCACTTATACTGTTCACCTGGTGACATGTCCGTGTGTATTAAACCATCAGGGGAACACACTCTCCTCACTTATACTGTTCACCTGGTGACATGTCCCGTGTATATTAAACCATCAGGGGAACACACTCTCCTCACTTATACTGTTCACCAGGTGACATGTCCCGAGTGTATTAAACAATCAGGGGAACACACTCTCCTCACTTATACTGTTCACCTGGTAACATGTGCCGTGCGTGTTAAACCATCAGGGGAACACACTTTCCTCACTTATACTGTTCACCTGGCAACATGTCCCGTGAATATTAAACCATCAGGGGAAAGCACTCTCCTCACTTATACTGTTCACCTGGTAACATGTCCCGTGTGCATTAAACCATCAATGGAACACACTCTCCTCACTTATACTGTTCACCTGGCAACATGTCCCGTGAGTATTAAACAATCAGGGGAACACACTCTCCTCACTTATACTGTTCACCTGGTAACATGTCCCGTGCGTGTTAAACCATCAGGGGAACACACTCTCCTCACTTATATTGTTCACCTGGCAACATGTCCCGTGAGTATTAAACAATCAGGGGAAAACACTCTCCTCACTTATACTGTTCACCTGGTGACATGTCCGTGTGTATTAAACCATCAGGGGAACACACTCTCCTCACTTATACTGTTCACCTGGTGACATGTCCCGTGTATATTAAACCATCAGGGGAACACACTCTCCTCACTTATACTGTTCACCAGGTGACATGCCCCGAGTGTATTAAACAATCAGGGGAACACACTCTCCTCACTTATACTGTTCACCTGGTAACATGTCCCGTGCGTGTTAAACCATCAGGGGAACACACTTTCCTCACTTATACTGTTCACCTGGCAACATGTCCCGTGAATATTAAACCATCAGGGGAAAGCACTCTCCTCACTTATACTGTTCACCTGGTAACATGTCCCGTGTGCATTAAACCATCAATGGAACACACTCTCCTCACTTATACTGTTCACCTGGCAACATGTCCCGTGAGTATTAAACAATCAGGGGAACACACTCTCCTCACTTATACTGTTCACCTGGTAACATGTCCCGTGCGTGTTAAACCATCAGGGGAACACACTCTCCTCACTTATACTGTTCACCTGGCAACATGTCCCGTGAGTATTAAACAATCAGGGGAAAACACTCTCCTCACTTATACTGTTCACCTGGTGACATGTCCCGTGTGTATTAAACAATCAGGGGAACACACTCTCCGCACTTATACTGTTCACCTGGTGACATGTCCCGTGTGTATTAAACAATCAGGGGAACACACTCTCCTCACTTATACTGTTCACCTGGTAACATGTCCCGTGCGTGTTAAACCATCAGGGGAACACACTTTCCTCACTTATACTGTTCACCTGGTAACATGTCCCGTGTGCATTAAAACATCAATGGAACACTCTCTCCTCACTTATACTGTTCACCTGGTAACATGTCCCATGCGTGTTAAACCATCAGGGGAACACTCTCTCCTCACTTATACTGTTCACCTGGTAACATGTCCCATGCGTGTTAAACCATCAGGGGAACACTCTCTCCTCACTTATACTGTTCACCTGGTAACATGTCCAGTGCGTATTAAACAATCAGGGGAACTCACTCTCCTCATTTATACTGTTCATCTGGTGACATGTCCCGTCAGTATTAAACCATAAGGGGAAGACACTCTCCTCACTTATACTGTTCACCTGGTAACATGACCCGTGCGTATTAAACAATCAGGAGAACACACTCTCCTCACTTATACTGTTCACCAGGTGACATGTCCAGTGCGTATTAAACAATCAGGGGAACACACTCTCCTCACTTATACTGTTCACCTGGTAACATGTCCAGTGCGTATTAAACAATCAGGGGAACACACTCTCCTCACTTATACTGTTCACCTGGTAACATGTCCCGTGTGTATTAAACAAACAGGGGAATACAGTCTCCTCGCTTATACTGTTCACCTGGTAACATGTCCCGTGTATATTAAACCATCAGGGGAACACACTATCCTCACTTATACTGTTCACCTGGTAACATGTCCCGTGCGTGTTAAACCATCAGGGGAACACACTCTCCTCACTTATACTGTTCACCAGGTGACATGTCCCGTGTGTAATAAACAATCAGGGGAACACACTCTCCTCACTTATACTGTTCACCTGGTAACATGTCCCGTGCAAGTTAAACCATCAGGGGAACACACTCTCCTCACTTATACTGTTCACCTGGTTACATGCCCTGTGTGCATTAAATTATCAGGGGAACACACTCTCCTCACTTATACAGTTCACTTGGTGAAATGTCCCGTGCGTATTAAACCATCAGGGGAACACACTCTCCTCACTTATACTGTTCAGCTGGTAACATGTCCCGTGCATATTAAACCATCAGGGGAACACGCTCTCCTCACTTAGACTGTTCATCTGGTAACATGTCCAGTGAATATTAAACCATCAGGGGAACACTTTCTCCTCACTTATACTGTTCACCTGACAACATGTCCCGTGTGTATTAAACAATCAGGGGAATTCACACCCTCACTTATACTGTTCACCTGGTATCATGTCGTGTGTATATTAAACCATCAGGGGAACACATTCTCCTCACTTATACTGTTCACCTGGTAACATGTCCCGTGCGTGTTAAACCATCAGGGGAACACACTCTCCTCACTTATACTGTTCACTTAGTTACATGTCCCGTGTATATTAAACCATCAGGGGAACACACTCTCCTCACTTATACTGTTCACCTGGTAACATGTCCCGTGCGTGTTAAACCATCAGGGGAACACACTCTCCTCACTTATACTGTTCACTTGGTTACATGTCCCGTGTGTATTAAACAATCAGGGGAACTCACTCTCCTCACTTATACTGTTCACCTGGTAACATGTCCCGTGTGTATTAAACCATCAGGGGAACACACTCTCCTCACTTATACTGTTCGCCTGGTAACGTGTACC
The DNA here is from genome assembly GCF_036365525.1 of Heterodontus francisci. Lineage (NCBI taxonomy): Eukaryota > Metazoa > Chordata > Chondrichthyes > Heterodontiformes > Heterodontidae > Heterodontus > Heterodontus francisci. Next base: position 5,995,436 of record NW_027140589.1, on the reverse strand, counting down.
GTGTATATTTAACAATCAGGGGAACACACTCTGCTCACTTATACTGTTCACCTGGTAACATGTCCCGTGTATATTAAACCATCAGGGGAACACATTATCCTCACTTATACTGTTCACCTGCTAACATGTCCCGTGTATATTAAACCATCAGGGGAATACAGTCTCCTCACTTATACTGTTCACCTGGTAACATGTCAAGTGTATATTAAACCATCAGCGGAACACACTCTCCTCACTTATACTGATCACCTGGTGACATGTCCCGGGTATATTAAAAAATCAGGGGAACACACTCTCCTCTCTTATACTGTTCACCTGGTATCATGTCCTGTGTATATTAAACCAACAGGGGAACACACTCTCCTCACTTATACTGTTCACCTGGTGACATGTCCCGTGCGTATTAAACCATCAGGGTAACAATCTCTCCTCACTTATTCTGTTCACCTGGCAACATGTCACGTGTATACTAAACGATCAGGGGAACACAATCTCCTCACTTATACTGTTCACCTGGGAACATGTCCCGTGTATATTAAACCATCAGGGGAACACACTCTCCTCACTTTTGCTGTTCACCTGGTAACAAGTCCCGTGTATATTAAACCATCAGGGGAACACCCTCTCCTCACTTATACTGTGCACCTGGCAACATGTCCCGTGTGTATTAAACCATCAGGGGAAAACATAATCCTCACTTATAGTGTTCACCTGCTAACATGTCCCGTGTATATTAAACCATCAGGGGAACACACTCTCCTCACTTATACTGTTCAACTGGGAACATGTCCCGTGTATATTAAACCATCAGGGGAACACACTCTCCTCACTTATACTGTTCACCTGGTAACATGTCCCATGTATATTAAACCATCAGGGGAAAACATAATCCTCACTTATACTGTTCACCTGCTAACAAGTCCCGTGTATATTAAACCATCAGGGGAACACACTCTCCTCACTTATACTGTTCACCTGGTAAAATGTCCCGTGTATATTAAACCATCAGGGGAAAACACTCTCCTCACTTATACTGTTCACCTGGTGACATGTCCCGTGCGTACTAAACAGTCAGGGTAACAATCTCTCCTCACTTATACTGTTCACCTGGCAACATGTCCCGTGTATATTAAACCATCAGGGGAAAGCACTCTCCTCACTTATACTGTTCACCTGGCGACATGTCCCGTGCGTGTTAATCAAACAGGGGAACACACTCTCCTCACTTATACAGTTCACCTGGTAACATGTCCCGTGTATATTAAACCATCAGGGGAGCACAATCTCCTCACTTATACTGTTCATCTGGTAACATGTCCCGTGTGTATTAAACCATCAGGGGAACACACTCTCCTCGCTTATACTGTTCACCTGGTAACATGTCCTGTGTATATTAAACCATCAGTGGAACTCACTCTCCTCACTTATACTGTTCACCTGGTGACATGTCCCGTGTTTATTAAACAATAAGGGGAACACACTCTCCTCACTTATTCTGTTCAACTGGTGACATGTCCCGTGTGCATTAAACAGTCAGGGGAACACACTCTCCTCACTTATTCTGTTCACCTGGTGACATGTCCCGTGTGTATTGAACAATCAGGGGAACACACTCTCCTCACTTATACTGTTCATCTGGTAACATGTCCCGTGCTTATTAAACAATCAGGGAAACACACTCTTCTCACTTATACTGTTCACCTGGTGACATGTCCCGTGTGTATTAAACAATCAGGGGAACACACTCTCCTCTCTTATCCTGTTCACCTGGTAACATGTCCCGTGCGTATTGAACAATCAGGGGAACACACTCTCCTCACTTATACTGTTCAGCTGGTGACATGTCCCGTGAGTATTAAACCATCAGGGGAACACACTCTCCTCACTTATACTGTTCACCTGGTAACATGTCCTGTGTGTATTAAACAATCAGGGGAACACACTCTCCTCACTTATACTGTTCACCAGGTAACATGTCCCGTGTGTATTAAACAATCAGGGAAACACACTCTCTTCACTTATACTGTACATCTGGTAACATGTCCCGTGTATATTAAACCATCAGGGGAACACAATCTCCTCACTTATACTGATCACCTGGTGACATGTCCCGGGTATATTAAAAAATCAGGGGAACTCACTCTCCTCACTTTTCCTGTTCACCTGGTGACATGTCCTGTGTGTATTAAACCATCAAGGGAAAGCCCTCTGCTCACTTATACTGTTCAACTGGTGACATGTCCCGTGTGTATTAAACCATCAGGGGAACACACTCTCCTCACTTATACTGATCACCTGGTGACATGTCCCGGGTATATTAAAAAATCAGGGGAACTCACTCTCCTCACTTTTCCTGTTCACCTGGTGACATGTCCAGTGTGTATTAAACCATCAAGGGAAAGCCCTCTGCTCACTTATACTGTTCAACTGGTGACATGTCCCGTGTGTATTAAACCATCAGGGAAACACACTCTCCTCACTTATACTGTTCACCTGGTGACATGTCCCGTGTTTATTAAACAATAAGGGGAACACACTCTCCTCACTTATAGAGTTCACCTGGTAACATGTCCCGTGTGTATTAAACAATCAGGGGAACACACTCTCCTCACTTATACTGTTCACCTGGTAACATGTCCCGTGTGTCTTAAACAATCAGGGGAACACACTCTCCTCACTTATACTGTTCACCTGCTAACTTGTCCCGTGTGTATTAAACAATCAGGGGAACACACTCTCCTCACTTATACTGTTCACCTGATGACATGTCCCGTGTTTATTAAACAATAAGGGGAACACACTCTCCTCACTTATACTGTTCAACTGGTGACATGTCCCGTGTGTATAAAACAATCTGGGGAACACACTCTCCTCACTTATAGAGTTCACCTGGTGACGTGACCCGTGTGCATTAAACAATCAGGGGAACACACTCTCCTCACTTATACTGTTCATCTGGTGACATGTCCCGTGTGCATTAAACAATCAGGGGAACACACTCTCCTCACTTATACTGTTCACCTGGTGACATGTCCCGTGTATATTAAACCATCAGGGGAACACACTCTCCTCACTTATACTGTTCACCTGGTAACATGTCCCGTGAGTATTAAACAATCAGGGGATCACACTATCCTCACTTATACTGTTCACCTGGTGACATGTCCCGTGTGTATAAAACAATCTGGGGAACACACTCTCCTCACTTATAAAGTTCACCTGGTGACATGTCCCGTGTGTATAAAACAATCAGGGGAACACACTCTCCTCACTATTCTGTTCACCTGGTAACATGTCCCGTGTGTATTAAACAATAAGGGAAACACACTCTCCTCACTTATACTGTTCACCTGGTAACTTGTCCCGTGTGTATTAAACAATCAGGGAAACACACTCTCCTCACTTATACTGTTCACCTGGTAACTTGTCCCGTGTGTATTAAACAATCAGGGGAACACACTCTCCTCACTTATACTGTTCACCTGGGAACATGTCCCGTGCATATTAAACAATCAGCGGAACACACTCTCCTGACTTATACTGTTCACCTGGTAACATGTCCCGTGTGCATTAAAAAATCAGGGGAACACACTCTCTTCACTTATACTTTTCACCTAGTGACATGTCCTGTGTATATTAAACCATCAGGGGAACACACTCTCCTCACTTATACTGTTCACCAGGTAACATGTCCTGTGAATATTAAACCATCAGGGGAACACACTCTCCTCACTTATACTGTTCACCTGGTAACATGTCCCGTGTAGATTAAACCATCATGGGAACACACTCTCCTCACTTACACTGTTCACCTGGTGACATGTCCCATGTATATTAAACCATCAGTGGAACACACTCTCCTCACTTATACTGTTCACCTGCTAACTTGTCCCGTGTGCATTAAACAATCAGGGGAACACACTCTCCTCACTTATTCTGTTCTCCTGGTGACATGTCCCGTGTGTATTATACAATCAGGGGAACACACTCTCCTCACTTATACTGTTCATCTGGTAACATGTCCCGTGCGTATTAAACAATCAGGGGAAAACACTCTCCTCACTTACATTGTTGACCTGGTAACATGTCCTGTGTATATTAAACAATCAGGGGAACACACTCTCCTCACTTATACTGTTCACCTGGTAACATGTCCCGTGTGTATTAAACAATCAGGGGAACACACTCTCCTCACTTATACTGTACACCTGGTAACATGTCGCGTGTGTATTAAACAATCAGGGGAACACACTCTCCTCAATTATACTGTTCACCTGGTAACATGTCCCGCGTATATTAAACCATCAGGGGAACACACTCTCCTCACTTATACTGTTCACCTGGTAACATGTCCCGTGTGTATTAAACAATCAGGGGAACACACTCTCCTCACTTATACTGTTCACCTGGTAACATGTCCCGTGTGTATTAAACAATCAGGGGAACACACTCTCCTCACTTCTACTGTTCACCTGGTAACATGTCTCGTGTGCATGAAAAAATCAGGGGAACACACTCTCCTCACTTATACTGTTCATCTGGTAACATGTCCCGTGTGTATTAAACAATCAGGGGAACACACTCTCCTCACTTATACTGTTCATCTGGTAACATGTCCCGTGCGTATTAAACAATCAGGGGAACACACTCTCCTCACTTATACTGTTCATCTGGTAACATGTCCCATGTGCATTAAACAATCAGGGGAACACACTCTCCTCACTTATACTGTTCACCTGGTAACATGTCCCGTGTGTATTAAACAATCAGGGGAACACACTCTCCTCACTTCTACTGTTCACCTGGTAACATGTCTCGTGTGCATGAAAAAATCAGGGGAACACACTCTCCTCACTTATACTGTTCATCTGGTAACATGTCCCGTGCGTATTAAACAATCAGGGGAACACACTCTCCTCACTTATACTGTTCATCTGGTAACATGTCCCATGTGCATTAAACAATCAGGGGAACACACTCTCCTCACTTATACTGTTCACCTGGTGACGTGTCCCGTGTATATTAAACAATCAGGGTAACACACTCTCCTCTTTTATACTGTTCATCTGGTAACATGTCCCGTGCGTATTAAACTATCAGGGGAACACACTCTCCTCACTTATACTGTTCATCTGGTAACATGTCCCGTGCGTATTAAACTATCAGGGGAACACACTCTCCTCCCTTATACTGTTCACCTGGTGACGTGTCCCGTGTATATTAAACAATCAGGGGAACACACTCTCCTCACTTATACTGTTCACCTGGTAACATGTCCCGTGCGTATTAAACAATCAGGGGAACACACTCTCCTCACTTATACTGTTCACCTGGTAACATGTCCCGTGCGTATTAAACTATCAGGGGAACACACTCTCCTCACTTATACATGTCACCTGGTGACGTGTCCCGTGTATATTAAACAATCAGGGGAACACACTCTCCTCACTTATACTGTTCATCTGGTAACATGTCCCGTGCGTATTAAACTATCAGGGGAACACACTCTCCTCACTTATACATGTCACCTGGTAACATGTCCCGTGCGTATTAAACAATCTGGGGAACACACTCTCCTCACTTATACATGTCACCTGGTAACATGTCCCGTGCGTATTAAACAATCAGGGGAAAACACTCTCCTCACTTATACTGTTCACCTGGTAACATTTCCTGTGTATATTAAACCATCAGGGGAAAACACTCTCCTCACTTATACTGTTCACCTGGTGACATGTCCCGTGCGTATTAAACAATCAGGGGAATACACTCTCCTCACTTACACTGTTCACCTGGTAACATGTCCCGTGTATATTAAATAATCAGGGGAACACACTCTCCTCACTTATACTGTTCATCTGGTAACATGTCCCGTGCGTATTAAACCATCAGGGGAACACACTCTCCTCATTTCTACTGTTCACCTGGTGACATGTCCTGTGTAGTTAAACAATCTGTGGAACACAACCTCCTCACTTACACTGTTCACCTGGTAACATGTCCCGTGTATATTAAATAATCAGGGGAACACACTCTCCTCACTTATACTGTTCACCTGGTGACATGCCCCGTGTGCATTAAACAATCAGGGGAAAACACTCTCCTCACTTATACTGTTCACCTGGTAACATGTCCCGTGCGTATTAAACAATCACGGGAACACACTCTCCTCACTTATACTGTTCACCTGGTGACGTGTCCCGTGTGCATTAAACAATCAGGGGAAAACACTCTCCTCACTTATACTGCTCATCCGGTAACATATCCCGTGCGTATTAAACAATCAGGGGAACACACTCTCCTCACTTATACTGTTCATCTGGTAACATAACCCGTGCGTATTAAACAATCAGGGGAACACACTCTCCTCACTTATACTGTTCATCTGGTAACATGTCCCGTGCGTATTAAACAATCAGGGGAAAACACTCTCCTCACATATACTTTTCACCTGGTAACATGTCTTGTGTATATTAAACCATCAGTGGAACACACTCTCCTCACTTATACTCTTCACCAGGTAACATGTCCTGTGAATATTAAACCATCAGGGGAACACACTCTCCTCACTTATACTGTTCACCTGGTGACATGTCCCGTCTATATTAAACCATCATGGGAACACACTATCCTCACTTATACTGTTCACCTTATGACATGTCCCACGTATATTAAACCATCAGTGGAACACCCTCTCCTCACTTATACTGTTCACCAGGTAACATGTGCCGTGTGTATTAAACAATCAGGGGAACACACTCTCCTCACTGATACTGTTCACCTGGTGACGTGTTCCGTGTGTATTAAACAATCAGGGGAACACACTCTCCTCACTTATACTGTTCATCTGGTGACGTGTCCCGTGTGCATTAAACAATCAGGGGAAAACACTCTCCTCACTTATACTGTTCACCTGGTAACATGACCCGTGTGTATTAAACAATCAGGGGAAAACACTCTCCTCACTTCTACTGTTCACCTGGTAACATGTCCTGTGTATATTAAACCATCAGGGGAACACACTCTCCTCACTTATACTGTTCACCTGGTAACATGACCCGTGTGTATTAAACAATCAGGGGAAAACACTCTCCTCACTTCTACTGTTCACCTGGTAACATGTCCTGTGTATATCAAACAATCAGGGGAACACACTCTCCTCACTTATACTGTTCAACTGGTGACATGTCCTGTGTGTATTAAACCATCAGGGGAACACACTCTCCTCACTTATACTGTTCACCAGGTGACATGTCGCGCGTATATTAAAACATCAGGGGAACACACTCTCCTCACTTATACTGTTCACCTGGTGACATGTCCCGCGTATATTACACCATCAGGGGAACACACTCTCCTCACTTATACTGTTCACCTGGTGACATGTCCCGCGTATATTAAAACATCAGTGGAACTCACTCTCCTCACTTATAGATTTCACCTGGTAACATGTCCCGTGAGTATTAAACAATCAGGGGAACACACTCTCCTCACTTATACTGTTCACCTGGGAACATGTCCCGTGTATATTAAACAATCAGGGGAATATACTCTCCTCACTTATACTCTTCACCAGGTAACATGTCCTGTGAATATTAAACCATCAGGGGAACACACTCTCCTCACTTTTACTGTTCACCTGGTGACATGTCCCGTCTATATTAAACCATCATGGGAACACACTATCCTCACTTATACTGTTCACCTTATGACATGTCCCACGTATATTAAACCATCAGTGGAACACCCTCTCCTCACTTATACTGTTCACCTGGGAACATGTCCCGTCTAAGTTAAACCATCATGGGAACTCAGTCTCCTCACTTATAGATTTCACCTGGTAACATATCCCGTGTGCATTAAACCATCAGGGGAACACACTCTCCTCAATTATACTGTTCACCTGGTGACATGTCCCGTGTATATTAAACCATCAGTGGAACACACTCTCCTCACTTATACTGTTCACCTGGTAACATGTCCCGTGTATATTAAACCATCAGGTGAACACACTCTCCTCACTTATACTGTTCACCTGGTAACATGTCCCACGTATATTAAAACATCAGAGGAATACACTCTCCTCACTTATACTGTTCACCTGGTGACATGTCCCGTGTGTATTAAAACATCAGAGGAACACACTCTCCTCACTTATACTGTTCACCAGGTGACATGTCCCTTTTATATTAAAACATCAGAGGAACACACTCTCCTCACTTATACTGTTCACCTGGTGACATGTCCCGCGTATATTAAAACATCAGTGGAACTCACTCTCCTCACTTATAGATTTCACCTGGTAACATGTCCCGTGAGTATTAAACAATCAGGGGAACACACTCTCCTCACTTCTACTGTTCACCTGGGAACATGTCCCGTGTATATTAAACAATCAGGGGAATATACTCTCCTCACTTAGACAGTTCACCTGGTAACAAGTCCTGTGTATATTAAACCATCAGGGGAACACACTCTCCTCAATTATACTGTTCACCTTGTAACATGTCCTGTGTATATTAAAACATCAGGGGAACACACTCTCCTTACTTACACTGTTCACCTGGTAACATGTCCCGTGTATATTAAACCATCAGGGGAACACAGTCTCCTCACTTATACTGTTCACCTGGGAACATGTCCCGTGTATATTAAACAATCAGGGGAATATACTCTCCTCACTTCGACAGTTCACCTGGTAACAAGTCCTGTGTATATTAAACCATCAGGGGAACACACTCTCCTCACTTATACTGTTCACCTTGTAACATGTCCTGTGTATATTAAAACATCAGGGGAACACACTCTCCTCACTTATACTGTTCACCTGGTAACATGTCCCATGAATATTAAACCATCAGGGGAACACACTCTCCTCACTTACACTGTTCACCTCGTAACATGTCCCGTGTATATTAAACCATCAGGGGAACACAGTCTCCTCACTTATACTGTTCACCTGGTGACATGTCCTGTGTGTATTAAACAATCAGGGGAACACACTCTCCTCTCTTATACTGTTCACCTGGTAACATGTCCCATGTATATTAAACCATCAGGGGAACACTCTCTCCTCACTTATACTGTTCACCTGGTAACATGTCCCATGTATATTAAACCATCAGGGGAACACACTCTCCTCACTTACACTGATCACTTGGGAACATGTCCCGTGTATATTATACAATCAGGGGAAAAAACTCTCCTCACTTACACTGTTCACCTGGGAACTTGTCCCGTGTGTATTAAACCATCAGGGGAACACACTCTCTTCACTTATACTGTTCACCTGATGACATGTCCCGTGTATATTAAACCATCAGGGGAACACAGTCTCCTCACTTATACTGTTCACCTGATGACATGTCCCGTGTGCATTAAACAATCAGGGGAACACACTCTCCTCTCTTATACTGTTCACCTGGTAACATGTCCCATGTATATTAAACCATCAGGGCAACACACTCTCCTCACTTACACTGTTCAATTGGTAACATGTCCCGTGTGTATTAAACCATCAGGGGAACACACTCTCCTCACTTACACTGTTCACCTGGTAACATGGCCTGTGTGTATTAAACAATCAGGGGAACACACTCTCCTCACTTATACTGTTCACCTGGTGACATGTCCTGTGTGTATTAAACAATGAGGGGAACACACTCTCCTCACTTATACTGTTCACCTGGTAACATGTCCAGTGTGTATTAAACCATCAGGGGAACACACTCTCCTCACTTATACTGTTCACCTGGAAACATGTCCCGTGTGTATTAAACGAACAGGGGAACACACTCTCCTCACTTATACTGTTCACCTGGTAACATGTCCAGTGTGTATTAAACCATCAGGGGAACACACTCTCCTCACTTATACTGTTCACCTGGTAACATGTCCAGTGTGTATTAAACCATCAGGGGAACACACTCTCCTCACTTATACTGTTCACCTGGTAACATGTCCCGTGTGTATTAAACCATCAGGGGAACACACTCTCCTCACTTATACTGTTCACCTGGTAACATGTCCTGTGTATATTAAACAATCTGGGGAACACTCTCTCCTCACTTAGAGAATTCACCAGGTAACATGTCCCGTGAATATTAAACAATCAGGGGAACACACTCTCCTCACTTATACTGTTCACCTGCGAACAAGTCCCGTGTGTATTAAACCATCAGGGGAACACACTCTCCTCACTTATACTGTTCACCTGGTAACATGTCCCGTGTGTATTAAACCATCAGGGGAACACACTCTCCTCACTTATACTGTTCACCTGTCAACATGTCCCTTGAGTATTAAACAATCAGGGGAACACGCTCTCCGCACTTATACTGTTCACCTGGTGACATGTCCCGTGTATATTAAACCATCAGGGGAACACACTCTCCTCACTTATACTGTTCACCAGGTGACATGTCCCGTGCGTGTTAAACCATCAGGGGAACGCACTCTCCTCACTTATACTGTTCACCTGGTAACATGTCCCGTGAATATTAAACCATCAGGGGAAAGCACTCTCCTCACTTATACTGTTCACCTGGTAACATGTCCCGTGTGCATTAAACCATCAGTGGAACACTCTCTCCTCACTTATACTGTTCACCTGGTAACATGTCCTGTGTGCATTAAATCATCAGGGAACACTCTCTCCTCACTTATACAGTTCACTTGGTGAAATGTCCCGTGCGTATTAAACCATCAGGGGAACACACTCTCCTCACTTATACTGTTCACCTGGTAACATGTCCCGTGAATATTAAACCATCAGGGGAACACACTCTCCTCACTTATACTGTTCACCTGGTAACATGTCCCGTGAGTATCAAACAATCAGGGGAACACACTCTCCTCACTTATACTGTTCACCTGGTAACATGTCCTGTGTATATTAAACCATCAGGGGAACACATTCTCCTCACTTATACTGTTCACATGCTAACATGTCCCGTGTATATTAAACCATCAGGGGAATACAGTCTCCTCACTTATACTGTTCACCTGGTAACATGTCCCGTGTGTATTAAACAATCAGGGGAACACACACTCCTCACTTAGACTGTTCACCTGGTAACATGACCCGTGCGTATTAAACAATCAGGGGAACACACGCTCCTCACTTATACTGTTCACCTGGTAACATGTCCCGTGTGTATTAAACAGTCAGGGGAACACACTCTCCTCACTTATACTGTTCACCTGTTGACATGTCCTGTTTGTTTTAAACCATCAGGGGATCTCACTCTCCTCACTTATACTGTTCTCCTGGTAACATGTCCTGTGTGTATTAAACAATCAGGGGAACACTCTCTCTTCACTTATACTGTTCACCTGGTAACATGTCCCATGTATATTAAACCATCAGGGGAACACACTCTCCTCACTTATACTGCTCACCTGGTAACATGTCCCGTGTGTATTAAACAATCAGGGGAACACACTCTCCTCACTTATACTGTTCACCTGGTAACATGTCCCATGTATATTAAACCATCAGGGGAACACACTCTCCTCACTTATACTGTTCACCTGGTAACATGTCCCGTGTGTATAAAACAATCAGGGGAACACACTCTCTTCACTTATGCTGTTCACCTGGTAACATGTCCCGCGTATATTAAACCATCAGGGAACACACTCTCCTCACTTCTACTCTTCACCTGGTGACACATCCCGTCAGTATGAAACAATCATTGGATCACACTCTCCTCACTTATACTGTTCACCTGGTAACATGTCCCGGGTGTATTGAAGCATCAGGGGAACACAGTCTCCTCACTTTTACTGTTCACCTGGTAACATGTCCCGTGAGTATTAAACAATCAGGGGAACACACTCTCCTCACTTATACTGTTCACCTGGTAACATGTCCTGTGTATATTAAACCATCAGGGGAACACATTCTCCTCACTTATACTGTTCACCTGGTAACATGTCCTGTGTATATTAAACCATCAGGGGTACACATTCTCCTCACTTATACTGTTCACCTGCTAACATGTCCCGTGAGTATTAAAAAATCAGGGGAACACACTCTCCTCACTTATACTGTTCGCCTGGTAACATGTCCCGTGTGTATTAAACCATCAGGGGAACACACTCTCCTCACTTATACTGTTCACCTGGTAACATGTCCCGTGTATATTTAACAATCAGGGGAACACACTCTCCGCACTTATACTGTTCGCCTGGTAACGTGTCCAGTGTATATCAAACCATCAGGGGAACACACTCTCCTCACTTATACTGTTCACCGATAACATGTTCCGTGTATATTAAACCATCAGGGGAACACAATCTCCTCACTTATACTGTTCACCTGGTAACATGTCCCGTGTATATTAAACAATCAGGGGAACACACTCTCCGCACTTATACTGTTCGCCTGGTAACGTGTCCAGTGTATATCAAACCATCAGGGGAACACACTCTCCTCACTTATACTGTTCACCGATAACATGTTCCGTGTATATTAAACCATCAGGGGAACACACTCTCCGCACTGATACTGTTCGCCTGGTAACGTGTCCAGTGTATATCAAACCATCAGGGGAACACACTCTCCTCACTTATACTGTTCACCTGGTAACATGTCCCGTGTATATTAAACCATCAGGGGAACACATAATCCTCACTTATACTGTTCACCTGCTAACATGTCCCGTGTATGTCAAACCATCAGGGGAACACACTCTCCTCACTTATACTGTTCGCCTGGTAACGTGTCCCGTGTATATTTAACAATCAGGGGAACACACTCTGCTCACTTACACTGTTCACCTGGTAACATGTCCCGTGTATATTAAACCATCAGGGGAACACCTAATCCTCACTTATACTGTTCACCTGCTAAACATGTCCCGTGTATATTAAACCATCAGGGGAATACCGTCTCCTCACTTATACTGTTCACCTGGTAACATGTCCCGTGTATATTAAACCATCAGCGGAACACACTCTCCTCACTTATACTGTTCACCTGGTAACATGTCCCGTGTATATTAAACCATCAGGGGAAAGCACTCTCCTCACTTATACTGTTCACCTGGTAACATGTCCCGTGTATATTAAACCATCAGGGGAACAGACTCTCCTCACTTATACTGATCACCTGGTGACATGTCCCGTGTGTATTAAACCATCAGGGAAACACACTCTCCTCACTTATACTGTTTACGTGGTAACATGTCCCTTGCGTGTTAATCAATCAGGGGAACACACTCTCATCACTTATACTGTTCACCTGGTAACATGTCCCGTGCGTGTTAAACCATCAGGGGAACACACTCTCCTCACTTATACTGTTCACCTGGTGACATGTCCCGTGCGTACTAAACAGTCAGGGTAACAATCTCTCCTCACTTATACTATTCACCTGGCAACATGTCCCGGGTATACTAAACGATCAGGGGAACACACTCTCCTAATTTATATTGTTCACCTGGAAACATGTCCCGTGTATATCAAACCATCAGGGGAAAGCACTCTCCTCACTTATACTGTTCAAATGGGAACATGTCCCGTGTATATTAAACCATCAGGAGAATACCGTCTCCTCACTTATACTGTTCACCTGGTAACATGTCCCGTGTATATTAAACCATCAGCGGAACACACTCTCCTCACTTATACTGTTCACCTGGTAACATGTCCCGTGTATATTAAACCATCAGGGGAAAGCACTCTCCTCACTTATACTGTTCACCTGGTAACATGTCCCGTGTATATTAAACCATCAGGGGAACAGACTCTCCTCACTTATACTGTTAACCTGGTAACATGTCCCGTGCGTGTTAAACCATCAGGGGAACACACTCTCCTCACTTATACTGTTCACCTGGTGACATGTCCCGTGCGTACTAAACAGTCAGGGTAACAATCTCTCCTCACTTATACTATTCACCTGGCAACATGTCCCGTGTATACTAAACGATCAGGGGAACACACTCTCCTAATTTATATTGTTCACCTGGAAACATGTCCCGTGTATATTAAACCATCATGGGAAAGCACTCTCCTCACTTATACTGTTCAAATGGGAACATGTCCCGTGTATATTAAACCATCAGGGGAACACACTCTCCTCACTTATACTGTTCACCTGGTAACAAGTCCCATGTATATTAAACCATCAGGGGAAAGCCCTCTCCTCACTTATACTGTTCAATTGGTGACATGTCACGTGTGTATTAAACAATCAGGGGAACACACTCTCCTCACTTATACTGTTCACCTGGTATCATGTCCCGTGTGTATTAAGCAATCAGGGGAACACACTCTCCTCACTTATACTGCTCACTTGCTTACATGTCCCGTGTGTATTAAACCATTAGGGGAACACACTCTTCTCACTTATACTGTTCACCTGGTAACATGTCCCGTGAATATTAAACCATCAGGGGAACACACTCTCCTCACTTATACTGTTCACCTGGTAACATGTCCCGTGAGTATTAAACAATCAGGGGAACACACTCTCCTCACTTATACTGTTCACCTGGTAACATGTCCCGTGTATATTCAACCATCAGGGGAACACACTCTCCTCACTTATACTGTTCACCTGGTAACATGTCCCGTGTATATTCAACCATCAGGGGAACACACTCTCCTCACTTATACTGTTCACCTGGTAACATGTCCCGTGAATATTAAACCATCAGGGGAAAGCCCTCTCCTAACTTATACTGTTCACCTGGTAACATGTCCCGTGAATATTAAACCATCAGGGGAACACACTCTCCTCACTTATACTGTTCACCTGGTAACATGTCCCGTGTATATTCAACCATCAGGGGAACACACTCTCCTCACTTATACTGTTCACCTGGTAACATGTCCCGTGTATATTAAACCATCAGGGGAACACACTCTCCTCACTTATACTGTTCACCTGGTAACATGTCCCGTGAATATTAAACCATCAGGGGAACACACTCTCCTCACTTATACTGTTCACCTGGTAACATGTCCCGTGAATATTAAACCATCAGGGGAACACACTCTCCTCACTTATACTGTTCAACTGGTGACATGTCCCGTGTGCATTAAACAATCAGGGGAACACACTCTCCTCACTTTTCCTGTTCACCTGGTGACATGTCCCATGTATATTAAACCATCAGTGGAACACACTCTCCTCACTTATACTGTTCACCTGGTAACATGTCCCGTGTGTATTAAACAATCAGGGGAACACACTCTCTTCACGTATACTGTTCAGCTGGTAACATGTCCCGCGTGTATTAAACAATCAGGCAACACACTCTCCTCACTTATACTGTTCACCTGGAAACATGTCCCGTGTGTATTAAACCATCAGGGGAACACTCTCTCCTCACTTATACTGTTCACCTGGTAACATGTCCCGTGTATATTAAACCATCAGGGGAACACAATCTCCTCACTTATACTTTTCATCTGGTAACATGTCCCGTGTATATTAAACCGTCAGGGGAACACACTCTCCTCACTTATACTGTTCACCTGGTAACATGTCCCGTGTGTATTAAACAATCAGGGGAACACACTCTCCTCACTTATACTGTTCACCTGGTAACATGTCCCGTGTATATTAAACCATCAGGGGAACACACTCTCCTCACTAATTCTGTTCAACTGGTGACATGTCCCGTGCGTGTTAAACCATCAGGGGAACAGACTCTGCTAACTTAAACTGTTCAGCTGGTAACATGTCCCGTGAGTATTAAACCATCAGGGGAACACACTCTCCTCACTTATACTGTTCACCTGGTAACATGTCCCGTGTGTATTAAACAATCAGGGGAACACACTCTGCTAACTTAAACTGTTCAGCTGGTAACATGTCCCGTGAGTATTAAACCATCAGGGGAACACACTCTCCTCACTTATACTGTTCACCTGGTGACATGTCCCGTGTGTATTAAACAATCAGGGGAACACACTCTGCTAACTTAAAATGTTCAGCTGGTAACATGTCCCGTGAGTATTAAACAATCAGGGGAACACACTCTCATCACTTATACTGTTCACCTGGTGACATGTCCCGTGTGTATTAAACAATCAGGGAAACACACTCTCTTCACTTATACTGTTCACCTGGTGACATGTCCCGTGTGTATTAAACAATCAGGGAAACACACTCTTCTCACTTATACTGTTCACCTGGTAACATGTCCTGTGTGTATTAAACAATCAGGGGAACACACTCTCCTCACTTATTCTGTTCACCTGGTAACATGTCCCGTGTGTATTAAACAATCAGGGGAACACATTCTCCTCACTTATACTGTTCACCTGCTAACATGTCCCGTGTATATTAAACCATCAGGGGAATACAGTCTCCTCACTTATACTGTTCACCTGGTAACATGTCCTGTGTATATTAAACCATCAGGGGAACACATTCTCCTCACTTATACTGTTCACCTGCTAACATGTCCCGTGAGTATTAAACAATCAGGGGAACACACTCTCCTCACTTATACTGTTCACCTGGTAACATGTCCCGTGTCTATTAAACCATCAGGGGAACACACTCTCCTCACTTATACTGTTCACCTGGTAACATGTCCCGTGTGTATTAAACCATCAGGGGAACACACTCTCCTCACTTATACTGTTCGCCTGGTAACGTGTCCCGTGTATATTTAACAATCAGGGGAACACACTCTCCTCACTTATACTGTTCACCTGGTAACATGACCTGTGCGTATTAAACAATCAGGGGAACACACGCTCCTCACTTATACTGTTCACCTGTTGACATGTCCTGTTTGTTTTAAACCATCAGGGGATCTCACTCTCCTCACTTATACTGTTCTCCTGGTAACATGTCCTGTGTGTATTAAACAATCAGGGGAACACTCTCTCTTCACTTATACTGTTCACCTGGTAACATGTCCCATGTATATTAAACCATCAGGGGAACACACTCTCCTCACTTATACTGCTCACCTGGTAACATGTCCCGTGTGTATTAAACAATCAGGGGAACACACTCTCCTCACTTATACTGTTCATCTGGTAACATGTCCTATGTATATTAAACCATCAGGGGAACACACTCTCCTCACTTATACTGTTCACCTGGTAACATGTCCCGTGTGTATAAAACCATCAGGGGAACACACTCTCTTCACTTATGCTGTTCAACTGGTAACATGTACCGCGTATATTAAACCATCAGGGGAACACACTCTCCTCACTTCTACTCTTCACCTGGTGACACATCCCGTCAGTGTGAAACAATCATTGGATCACACTCTCCTCACTTATACTGTTCACCTGGTAACATGTCCCGGGTGTATTGAAGCATCAGGGGAACACAGTCTCCTCACTTATACTGTTCACCTGGTAACATGTCCCGTGAGTATTAAACAATCAGGGGAACACACTCTCCTCACTTATACTGTTCACCTGGTAACATGTCCTGTGTATATTAAACCATCAGGGGAACACATTCTCCTCACTTATACTGTTCAACTGCTAACATGTCCCGTGTATATTAAACCATCAGGGGAATACAGTCTCCTCACTTATACTGTTCACCTGCTAACATGTCCTGTGTATATTAAACAATCAGGGGTACACATTCTCCTCACTTATACTGTTCACCTGCTAACATGTCCCGTGAGTATTAAACAATCAGGGGAACACACTCTCCTCACTTATACTGTTCACCTGGTAACATGTCCCGTGTATATTAAACCATCAGGGGAACACACTCTCCTCACTTATACTGTTCACCTGGTAACATGTCCCGTGTGTATTAAACCATCAGGGGAACACACTCTCCTCACTTATACTGTTCACCTGGTAACATGTCCCGTGTATATTTAACAATCAGGGGAACACACTCTGCTCACTTATACTGTTCACCTGGTAACATGTCCCGTGTATATTAAACCATCAGGGGAACACACTCTCCGCACTTATACTGTTCGCCTGGTAACGTGTCCAGTGTATATTTAACAATCAGGGGAACACACTCTGCTCACTTATACTGTTCACCTGGTAACATGTCCCGTGTATATTAAACCATCAGGGGAAAACATAATCCTCACTTATACTGTTCACCTGCTAACATGTCCCGTGTATATTAAACCATCAGGGGAACACACTCTCCTCACTTATACTGTTCGCCTGGTAACGTGTCCCTTGTATATTTAACAATCAGGGGACCACACTCTGCACACTTATACTGTTCACCTGGTAACATGTCCCGTGTATATTAAACCATCAGGGAAACACACTCTCCTCACTTATACTGTTTACGTGGTAACATGTCCCGTGTATACTAAACGATCAGGGGAACACACTCTCCTAATTTATATTGTTCACCTGGAAACATGTCCCGTGTATATTAAACCATCAGGGGAAAGCACTCTCCTCACTTATACTGTTCACCTGGGAACATGTCCCGTGTATATTAAACCATCAGGGGAACACACTCTCCTCACTTATACTGTTCACCTGGTAACAAGTCCCATGTATATTAAACCATCAGGGGAACACACTCTCTTCACTTATACTGTTCAGCTGGTAACATGTCCCGTGTGTATTAAACCATCAGGGGAACACTCTCTCCTCACTTATACTGTTCACCTGGTAACATGTCCCTTGTATATTAAACCATCAGGGGAACACAATCTCCTCACTTATACTGTTCACCTGGTAACATGTCCCGTGTATATTAAACCGTCAGGGGAACACACTCTCCTCACTTATACTGTTCACCTGGTAACATGTCCTGTGTATATTAAACCATCAGGGGAACACACTCTCCTCACTTATAGAGTTCACCTGGTAACATGTCCCGTGTGTATTAAACAATCAGAGGAACCCACTCTCCTCACTAATTCTGTTCACCTGGTAACATGTCCCGTGTATATTAAACCGTCAGGGGAACACACTCTCCTCACTTATACTGTTCACCTGGTAACATGTCCCGTGTATATTAAACCATCAGGGGAACACACTCTCTTCACTTATACTGTTCATCTGGTAACATGTCCCGTGCTTATTAAACAATCAGGGAAACACACTCTTCTCACTTATACTGTTCACCTCGTGACATGTCCCGTGTGTATAAAACAATCAGGGGAACACACTCTCCTCACTTATACTCTTCACCTGGTAACATGTCCCGTGTGTATTAAACAATCAGGGGAACACACTCTCCTCACTTATACTGTTCACCTGGTAACATGTCCCGTGTATATTAAACCATCAGGGGAACACAATTTCCTCACTTATACTGTTCATCTGGTAACATGTCCCGTGTGTATTAAACAATCAGGCAACACACTCTCTTCACTTATACTGTTCACCTGGTAACATGTCCCGTGTGTATTAAACAATCAGGCAACACACTCTCTTCACTTATACTGTTCAGCTGGTAACATGTCCCGTGTGTATTAAACAATCAGGCAACACACTCTCTTCACTTATACTGTTCACCTGGTAACATGTCGCGTGTATATTAAACCATCAGGGGAACACATTCTCCTCACTTATACTGTTCACCTGGAAACATGTCCCGTGTGTATTAAACCATCAGGGGAACACTCTCTCCTCACTTATACTGTTCACCTGGTAACATGTCCCGTGTGTATTAAACCATCAGGGGAACACACTCTCCTCACTTATACTGTTCGCCTGGTAACGTGTCCCGTGTATATTTAACAATCAGGGGAACACACTCTGCTCACTTATACTGTTCACCTGGTAACATGTCCCGTGTGTATTAAACCATCAGGGGAATACAGTCTCCTCACTTATACTGTTCACCTGGTATCATGTCCCGTGTGTATTAAACCATCAGGGGAACACACTCTCCTCACTTATACTGTTCGCCTGGTAACGTGTCCCGTGTATATTTAACAATCAGGGGAACACACTCTGCTCACTTATACTGTTCACCTGGTAACATGTCCCGTGTATATTAAACCATCAGGGGAACACATAATCCTCACTTATACTGTTCACCTGCTAACATGTCCCGTGTATATTAAACAATCAGGGGAACACACTCTCCTCACTTATACTGTTCACCTGGTAACATGTCCCGTGTATATTAAACCATCAGGGGAAAGCACTCTCCTCACTTATACTGTTCACCTGGTAACATGTCCCGTGTATATTGAACCATCAGGGGAACACACTCTCCTCACTTATACTGATCACCTGGTGACATGTCCCGTGTGTATTAAACCATCAGGGAAACACACTCTCCTCACTTATACTGTTTACGTGGTAACATGTCCCTTGCGTGTTAATCAATCAGGGGAACACACTCTCATCAGTTATACTGTTCACCTGGTAACATGTCCCGTGCGTGTTAAACCATCAGGGGAACACACTCTCCTCACTTTTACTGTTCACCTGGTGACATGTCCCGTGCGTACTAAACAGTCAGGGTAACAATCTCTCCTCACTTATACTGTTCACCTGGCAACATGTCCCGTGTATACTAAACGATCAGGGGAACACACTCTCCTAATTTATATTGTTCACCTGGAAACATGTCCCGTGTATATTAAACCATCAGGGGAAAGCACTCTCCTCACTTATACTGTTCACCTGGGAACATGTCCCGTGTATATTAAACAATCAGGGGAACACACTCTCCTCACTAAACTGTTCACCTGGTAACATGTCCCGTGTATATTAAACCATCAGGGGAAAGCCCTCTCCTCACTTATACTGTTCAATTGGTGACATGTCACGTGTGTATTAAACAATCAGGGGAACACACTCTCCTCACTTATACTGTTCACCTGGTATCATGTCCCTTGTGTATTAAACAATCAGGGGAACTCACTCTCCTCACTTATACTGTTCACTTGCTTACATGTCCCGTGCGTATTAAACAATCAGGCAACACACTCTCTTCACTTATACTGTTCAGCTGGTAACATGTCCCGTGTGTATTAAACAATCAGGCAACACACTCTCTTCACTTTTACTGTTCAGCTGGTAACATGTCCCGTGTGTATTAAACAATCAGGCGACACACTCTCTTCACTTATACTGTTCACCTGGTAACATGTCGCGTGTATATTAAACCATCAGGGGAACACATTCTCCTCACTTATACTGTTCACCTGGAAACATGTCCCGTGTGTATTAAACCATCAGGGGAACACTCTCTCCTCACTTATACTGTTCACCTGGTAACATGTCCCGTGTGTATTATACAATCAAGGGAACACACTCTCTTCACTTATACTGTTCACCTGGTAACATGTCCCGTGTATATTAAACCATCAGGGGAACACAATCTCCTCACTTATACTGTTTTTCTGGTAACATGTCCCGTGTATATTAAACCGTCAGGGGAACACACTCTCCTCACTTATACTGTTCATCTGGTCACATGTCCCTTGTATATTAAACCATCAGGGGAACACACTCTCCTCACTTATACTGATCACCTGGTGACATGTCCCGTGTTTATTAAACAATAAGGGGAACACACTCTCCTCACTTATAGAGTTCACCTGGTAACATGTCCCGTGTGTATTAAACAATCAGAGGAACCCACTCCCCTCACTTATACTGTTCACCTGGTAACATGTCCCGTGTGTATTAAACAATCAGGGGAACACACTCTCCTCACTAATTCTGTTCAACTGGTGACATGTCCTGTGTGCATTAAACAATCAGGGGAACACATTCTCCTCACTTATACTGTTCACCTGGTAACATGTCCCGTGTGTATAAAACAATCAGGGGAACACACTCTTCTCACTTATACTGTTCACCTGGTGACATGTCCCGTGTATATTAAACCGTCAGGGGAACACACTCTCCTCACTTATACTGTTCACCTGGTCACATGTCCCTTGTATATTAAACCATCAGGGGAACACACTCTCCTCACTTATACTGTTCACCTGGTGACATGTCCCGTGTTTATTAAACAATAAGGGGAAAACACTCTCCTCACTTATAGAGTTCACCTGGTAACATGTCCCGTGTGTATTAAACAATCAGGGGAACACACTCTCCTCACTTATACTGTTCACCTGGTAACATGTCCCGTGTGTATTAAACAATCAGGGGAACACACTCTCCTCACTTATAGAGTTCACCTGGTAACATGTCCCGTGTGTATTAAACAATCAGGGGAACACATTCTCCTCACTTATACTGTTCACCTGGTAACATGTCCCGTGTGTATTAAACAATCAGGGGAACACACTCTCCTCACTTATACTGATCACCTGGTAACATGTCCCGTGTGTATAAAACAATCAGGGGAACACACTCTCCTCACTTATACTGTTCACCTGGTAACATGTCCCGTGTGTATTAAACAATCAGGGGAACACACTCTCTTCACTTATACTGTTCATCTGGTAACATCTCCCGTGTATATTAAACCATCAGGGGAACACAATCTCCTCACTTATACTGTTCATCTGTTAACATCTCCCGTGTATATTAAACCATCAGGGGAACACACTCTCCTCACTTATACTGTTCACCTGGTAATATGTCCTGTGTATATTAAACCATCAGGGGAACACACTCTCCTCACTTATATTGTTCACCTGGTGACATGTCCCGTGTGTATTAAACAATCAGGGGAACACACTCTCCTCACTTATACTGTTCACCTGGTAACATGTCCCGTGTGTATTAAACAATCAGGGGAACACATTCTCCTCACTTATACTGTTCACCTGCTAACTTGTCCCGTGTGCATTAAACAATCAGGGGAACACATTCTCCTCACTTATTCTGTTCAACTGGTGACATGTCCCGTGTGCATTAAACAGTCAGGGGAACACACTCTCCTCACTTATTCTGTTCACCTGGTGACATGTCCCGTGTGCATTAAACAATCAGGGGAACACACTCTCTTCACTTATACTGTTCACCTGGTGACATGTCCCGTGTTTATTAAACAATAAGGGGAACACACTCTCCTCACTTATAGAGTTCACCTGGTGACGTGACCCGTGTGTATTAAACCATCAGGCGAATACCGTCTCCTCACTTATTCTGTTCACCTGGTAACATGTCCCGTGTATATTAAACCATCAGGGGCACACACTATCCTCACTTATACTGTTCACCTGGTAACATGTCCCGTGCGTGTTAAACCATCAGGGGAACAAACTCTCCTCACTTATACTGTTCACCAGGTGACATGTCCCGTGTGTAATAAACAATCAGGGAACACACTCTCCTCACTTATACTGTTCACCTGGTAACATGTCCCGTGCGTGTTCAACCATCAGGGGAACACACTCTCCTCACTTATACTGTTCACCTGGTAACATGTCCCGTGTATATTAAACCATCAGGGGAACACAATCTCCTCACTTATCCTGTTCATCTGGTAACATGTCCCATGTGTATTAAACCATCAGGGGAACACACTCTCCTCACTTATACTGTTCACCTGGTAACATGTCCTGTGTATATTAAACCATCAGGGGAACACACTCTCCTCACTTATTCTGTTCACCCGGTGACATGTCCCGTGTTTATTAAACAATAAGGGGAACACACTCTCCTCACTTATAGAGTTCACCTGGTAACTTGTCCCGTGTGTATTAAACAATCAGGGGAACCCACTCTCCTCACTAATTCTGTTCAACTTGTGACATGTCCCGTGTGTATAAAACAATCAGGGGAACACACTCTCTTCACTTATACTGTTCATCTGGTAACATGTCCCGTGTATATTAAACAATCAGGGGAACACACTCTCTTCACTTATACTGTTCATCTGGTAACATGTCCCGTGTGTATTAAACAATCAGGGGAACACACTCTCTTCACTTATACTGTTCATCTGGTAACATGTCCCGTGTGTATTAAACAATCAGGGGAACACACTCTCCTCACTTCTAC
Organism: Heterodontus francisci; assembly: GCF_036365525.1. Classification (NCBI taxonomy): domain Eukaryota; kingdom Metazoa; phylum Chordata; class Chondrichthyes; order Heterodontiformes; family Heterodontidae; genus Heterodontus; species Heterodontus francisci. The sequence continues at coordinate 5,971,580 of NW_027140589.1, read as the reverse complement.
TGTTCACCTGGTAACATGTCCCGGGTGTATTAAAGCATCAGGGGCACACACTATCCTCACTTATACTGTTCACCTGGTAACATGTCCCGTGCGTGTTAAACCATCAGGGGAACAAACTCTCCTCACTTATACTGTTCACCTGGTAACATGTCCCGTGCATATTAAACCATCAGGGGAACACGCTCTCCTCACTTAGACTGTTCATCTGGTAACATGTCCAGTGAATATTAAACCATCAGGGGAACACATTCTCCTCACTTATCCTGTTCACCAGGTGACATGTCCCGTGTGTATTAAACAATCAGGGGAATTCACTCCCCTCACTTATACTGTTCACCTGGTATCATGTCGTGTGTATATTAAACCATAAGGGGAACACACTCTCCTCACTTATACTGTTCACCTGGTAACATGTCCCGTGCGTGTTAAATCATCAGAGGAACACACTCTCCTCACTTATACTGTTCACTTGGTTACATGTCCCGTGCATATTAAACCATCAGGGGAACACACTCTCCACACTTATACTGTTCACCTGCGGAAATGTCCCATCAGTATTAAACCATCAGGGGAACACAATCTCCTCACTTATACTGTTCACCTGGTAACATGTCCCGTGTGTATTAAACAATCAGGGGAACTCAGTCTCCTCACTTATACTGTTCATCTGGTAACATGTCCCGTGAGTATTAAACCATAAGGGGAAGACACTCCCCTCACTTATACTGTTCACCTGGTAACATGTCCCGTGTGTATTAAACAATCAGGGGAACTCAGTCTCCTCACTTATACTGTTCATCTGGTGGCATGTCTCGTCAGTATTAAACCATAAGGGGAAGACACTCCCCTCACTTATACTGTTCACCTGGTAACATGTCCCGTGTGTATTAAACAATCAAGGGAACACACTCTCCTCACTTATACTGTTCATCTGGTAACATGTCCCGTGAGTATTAAACAATCAGGGGAACACACTCTCCTCACTTATACTGTTCATCTGGTAACATGTCCCGAGTGTATTAAACAATCAAGGGAACACACTCTCCTCACTTATACTGTTCACCTGGTAACATGTCCCGTGAGTATTAAACAATCAGGGGAACACACTCTCCTCACTTATACTGTTCACCTGGTAACATGTCCCGAGTGTATTATACAATCAAGGGAACACACTCTCCTCACTTATATTGTTCACCTGGTAACATGTCCCGTGTATATTAAACCATCAGGGGAATACAGTCTCCTCACTTATACTGTTCACCTGGTAACATGTCCCGTGTATATTAAACCATCAGGGGAACACACTATCCTCACTTATACTGTTCACCTGGTAACATGTCCCGTGCGTGTTAAACCATCAGGGGAACAAACTCTCCTCACTTATACTGTTCACGAGTGACATGTCCCGTGTGTAATAAACAGTCAGGGGAACACACTCTCCTCACTTATACTGTTCACCTGGTAACATGTCCCGTGCATGTTAAACCATCAGGGGAACACAGTCTCCTCACTTATACTGTTCACCTGGTAACATGTCCCGTGTATATTAAACCATCAGGGGAACACACTATCCTCACTTATACAGTTCACCTGGTAACATGTCCCGTGTGTATTAAACCATCAGAGGAACACACTCTCCTCACTTATACTGTTCACCTGGCAACATGTCCCGTGAGTATTAAACAATCAGGGGAACACACTCTCCTCACTTTTTCTGTTCACCTGGTAACATGTCCCGTGTATATTAAACCATCAGAGGTACACACTCTCCGCACTTATACTGTTCACCTGGTGACATGTCCCGTGTATATTAAACCATCAGAGGAACACACTCTCCTCACTTATACTGTTCACCAGGTGACATGTCCCGTGCGTGTTAAACCATCAGGGGAACACACTCTCCTCACTTATACTGTTCACCTGGTAACATGTCCCGTGAATATTAAACCATCAGGGGAAAGCACTCTCCTCACTTATACTGTTCACCTGGTAACATGTCCCGTGTGCATTAAACCATCAGTGGAACACTCTCTCCTCACTTATACTGTTCACCTGGTAACATGTCCCGTGTGCATTAAACCATCAGTGGAACACTCTCTCCTCACTTATACTGTTCACCTGCTAACATGTCCTGTGTGCATTAAATCATCAGGGGAACACACTCTCCTCACTTATACAGTTCACTTGGTGAAATGTACCGTGCGTATTAAACCATCAGGGGAACACACTCTCCTCACTTTCCCTGTTCAGCTGGTAACATGTCCCGTGTGCATTAAACCATCTGTGGAACACTCTCTCCTCACTTATACTGTTCACCTGCTAACATGTCCTGTGTGCATTAAATCATCAGGGGAACACACTCTCCTCACTTATACAGTTCACTTGGTGAAATGTACCGTGCGTATTAAACCATCAGGGGAACACGCTCTCCTCACTTAGACTGTTCATCTGGTAACATGTCCAGTGAATATTAAACCATCAGGGGAACACACTCTCCTCACTTATACTGTTCACCTGGTAACATGTCCCGTGAAAATTAAACCATCAGGGGAACACATTCTCCTCACTTATCCTGTTCACCAGGTGACATCTCCCGTGTGTATTAAACAATCAGGGGAATTCACTCCCCTCACTTATACTGTTCACCTGGTATCATGTCGTGTGTATATTAAACCATAAGGGGAACACACTCTCCTCACTTATACTGTTCACCTGGTAACATGTCCCGTGCGTGTTAAATCATCAGAGGAACACACTCTCCTCACTTATACTGTTCACCTGGTAACATGTCCCGTGTGTATTAAACAATCAGGGGAACTCAGTCTCCTCACTTATACTGTTCATCTGATGGCATGTCTCGTCAGTATTAAACCATAAGGGGAAGACACTCCCCTCACTTATACTGTTCACCTGGTAACATGTCCCGTGTGTATTAAACAATCAAGGGAACACACTCTCCTCACTTATACTGTTCACCTGGTAACATGTCCCGTGAGTATTAAACAATCAGGGGAACACACTCTCCTCACTTATACTGTTCATCTGGTAACATGTCCCGTGTGTATTAAACAATCAAGGGAACACACTCTCCTCACTTATACTGTTCACCTGGTAACATGTCCCGTGTGTATTAAACAATCAAGGGAACACACTCTCCTCTCTTATACTGTTCACCTGGTAACATGTCCCGTGAGTATTAAACAATCAGGGGAACACACTCTCCTCACTTATACTGTTCACCTGGTAACATGTCCCGAGTGTATTATACAATCAAGGGAACACACTCTCCTCACTTATATTGTTCACCTGGTAACATGTCCCGTGTATATTAAACCATCAGGGGAATACAGTCTCCTCACTTATACTGTTCACCTGGTAACATGTCCAGTGAATATTAAACCATCAGGGGAACACACTATCCTCACTTATACTGTTCACCTGGTAACATGTCCCGTGCGTGTTAAACCATCAGGGGAACAAACTCTCCTCACTTATACTGTTCACGAGTGACATGTCCCGTGTGTAATAAACAGTCAGGGGAACACACTCTCCTCACTTATACTGTTCACCTGGTAACATGTCCCGTGCATGTTAAACCATCAGGGGAACACAGTCTCCTCACTTATACTGTTCACCTGGTAACATGTCCCGTGTATATTAAACCATCAGGGGAACACACTATCCTCACTTATACAGTTCACCTGGTAACATGTCCCGTGTGTATTAAACCATCAGAGGAACACACTCTCCTCACTTATACTGTTCACCTGGCAACATGTCCCGTGAGTATTAAACAATCAGGGGAACACACTCTCCTCACTTTTTCTGTTCACCTGGTAACATGTCCCGTGTATATTAAACCATCAGAGGTACACACTCTCCGCACTTATACTGTTCACCTGGTGACATGTCCCGTGTATATTAAACCATCAGAGGAACACACTCTCCTCACTTATACTGTTCACCAGGTGACATGTCCCGTGCGTGTTAAACCATCAGGGGAACACACTCTCCTCACTTATACTGTTCACCTGGTAACATGTCCCGTGAATATTAAACCATCAGGGGAAAGCACTCTCCTCACTTATACTGTTCACCTGGTAACATGTCCCGTGTGCATTAAACCATCAGTGGAACACTCTCTCCTCACTTATACTGTTCACCTGGTAACATGTCCCGTGTGCATTAAACCATCAGTGGAACACTCTCTCCTCACTTATACTGTTCACCTGCTAACATGTCCTGTGTGCATTAAATCATCAGGGGAACACACTCTCCTCACTTATACAGTTCACTTGGTGAAATGTACCGTGCGTATTAAACCATCAGGGGAACACACTCTCCTCACTTTCCCTGTTCAGCTGGTAACATGTCCCGTGTGCATTAAACCATCTGTGGAACACTCTCTCCTCACTTATACTGTTCACCTGCTAACATGTCCTGTGTGCATTAAATCATCAGGGGAACACACTCTCCTCACTTATACAGTTCACTTGGTGAAATGTACCGTGCGTATTAAACCATCAGGGGAACACGCTCTCCTCACTTAGACTGTTCATCTGGTAACATGTCCAGTGAATATTAAACCATCAGGGGAACACACTCTCCTCACTTATACTGTTCACCTGGTAACATGTCCCGTGAAAATTAAACCATCAGGGGAAAGCACTCTCCTCACTTATACTGTTCACCTGGTGACATGTCCCGTGTGTATTAAACAATCAGGGGAATTCACTCCCTCACTTATACTGTTCACCTGGTAACATGTCCCGTGTCTATTAAACCATCAGGGGAACACTCTCTCCTCACTTATACTGTTCACCTGGTAACATGTCCCGTGTGCATTAAACCATCAGGGTAAAACACTCTCCTCACTATTCTGTTCTCCTGGTAACATGTCCCGTGTATATTAAACCATCAGGGGAACACACTCTCCTCACTTATACTGTTCACCTGGTAACATGTCCTGTGTGTATTAAACAATCAGGGGAATTCACTCCCTCACTTATACTGTTCACCTGGTAACATGTCCCGTGTCTATTAAACCATCAGGGGAACACACTCTCCTCACTTATACTGTTCACCTGGTAACATGTCCTGTGTGTATTAAACAATCAGGGGAACACACTCTCCTCACTTATACTGTACACCTGTTAACATGTCCTGTGCATATTAAACCATCATGGGAAAACACTCTCCTCACTATTCTGTTCACCTGGTAACATGTCCCGTGTGTATTAAACAATCAGGGGAACACACTCTCCTCACTTATACTGTTCACCTGGTGACATGTCCGGTGTATATTAAACAATCAGGGGAACACACTCTCCTCACTTATACTGTTCACCTGCTGACATGTCCCGTGTATATTAAACCATCAGGGGAACACACTCTCCTCACTTATACTGTTCACCTGGTGACATGTCCGGTGTATATTAAACAATCAGGGGAACACACTCTCCTCACATATACTGTTCACCTGGTGACATGTCCCGTGCGTATTAAACAATCAGGGGAACACCCTCTCCTCACTTATACTGTTCACCTGGTAACATGTCCTGTCTACATTAAAACATCAGGGGAACACACTCTCCTCACTTCTACTGTTCACCTGGTAACATGTCCCGTGTGAATTAAACAATCAGGGGAACACACTCTCCTCACTTCTACTGTTCACCTGGTAACATGTCCCGTGTGTTTTAAACCATCAGGGGAACACACTCTCTTCACTTATACAGTTCACCTGGTAACATGTCCCGTGTATATGAAACCATCAGGGGAACACACTCTCCTCACTTATAATGTTCATCTGGTAAAATGTCCCGTGTATATTAAACCATCAGGGGAACACACTCTCCTCACTTATACTGTTCACCTGGTAACATGTCCTGTGTATATTAAACCATCAGGGGAACACACTCTCTTCACTTATACTGTTCATTGGAAACATGTCCCTTGTATATGAAACCATCAGGGGAACACACTCTCCTCACTTATACTGTTCACCTGGTAACATGTCCCGTGCGTATTAAACAATCAGGGGAACACACTCTCCTCACTTATATTGTTCACCTGGTAACATGTCCTGTGTATATTAAACCATCAGGGGAACACATTCTCCTCACTTATACTGTTCACCTGGTAACATGTCCCGTGTGTATTAAACAATCAGGGGAATTCACTCCCCTCATTTATACTGTTCACCTGGTATCATGTCGTGTGTATATTAAACCATCAGGGGAACACACTCTCCTCACTTATACTGTTCACCTGGTAACATGTCCCGTGCGTGTTAAATCATCAGAGGAACACACTCTCCTCACTTATACTGTTCACTTGGTTACATGTCCCGTGCATATTAAACCATCAGGGGAACACACTCTCCTCACTTATAATGTTCACCTGCGGAAATGTCCCATCAGTGTTAAACCATCAGGGGAACACACTCTCCTCACTTATACTGTTCATCTGGTGGCATGTCTCGTCAGTATTAAACCATAAGGGGAAGACACTCCCCTCACTTATACTGTTCACCTGGTAACATGTTCGTGTGTATTAAACAATCAGGGGAACACACTCTCCTCACTTATACTGTTCACCTGGTAACATGTCCTGTGTATATTAAACCATCAGGGGAACACATTCTCCTCACTTATACTGTTCACCTGGTAACATGTCCCGTGTATATTAAACCATCAGGGGAATACAGTCTCCTCACTTATATTGTTCACCTGCTAACATGTCCTGTGTATATTAAACCATCAGGGGAACACATTCTCCTCACTTATACTGTTCACCTGGTAACATGTCCCGTGTATATTAAACCATCAGGGGAATACAGTCTCCTCACTTATACTGTTCACCTGGTAACATGTCCCGTGTATATTAAACCATCAGGGGAACACACTCTCCTCACTTATACTGTTCACCTGGTAACATGTACCGTGTGTATTAAACCATCAGGGGAACACACTCTCCTCACTTATACTGTTCACCTGGTAACATGTCCTGTGTATATTAAACAATCAGGGGAACACACTCTCCTCACTTGTACTGTTCACCTTGTCACATGTCCCGTGTGCATTAAACAATCAGGGAAACACTCTCTACTCACTTATACTGTTCACCTGGTAACATGTCCCGTGTATATTAAACAATCAGGGGAAAACACTCTCCTCACTTATACTGTTCACGTGGTGACATGTCCGGTGTATATTAAACCATCAGGGGAACACACTCTCCTCACTTATACTGTTCACCTGGTAACATGTCCTGTGTATATTAAACCATCAGGGGAACACACTCTCTTCACTTATACTGTTCACCTGGTAACATGTCCCATGTATATGAAACCATCAGGGGAACACACTCTCCTCACTATTCTGTTCACCTGGTAACATGTCCCGTGTGAATTAAACAATCAGGGGAACACAATCTCCTCACTTATACTGTTCACCTGGTATCATGTCGTGTGTATATTAAACCATCAGGGGAACACACTCTCCTCACTTATACTGTTCACCTGGTAACATGTCCCGTGCGTGTTAAATCATCAGAGGAACACACTCTCCTCACTTATACTGTTCACTTGGTTACATGTCCCGTGCATATTAAACCATCAGGGGAACACACTCTCCTCACTTATAATGTTCACCTGCGGAAATGTCCCATCAGTGTTAAACCATCAGGGGAACACACTCTCCTCACTTATACTGTTCATCTGGTGGCATGTCTCGTCAGTATTAAACCATAAGGGGAAGACACTCCCCTCACTTATACTGTTCACCTGGTAACATGTTCGTGTGTATTAAACAATCAGGGGAACACACTCTCCTCACTTATACTGTTCACCTGGTAACATGTCCCGTGTGTATTAAACAATCAGGGGAACACACTCTCCTCACTTATACTGTTCATCTGGTAACATGTCCCGTGCGTATTAAACAATCAGGGGAACACATTCTCCTCACTTATATTGTTCACCTGCTAACATGTCCTGTGTATATTAATCCATCAGGGGAACACATTCTCCTCACTTATACTGTTCACCTGGTAACATGTACCGTGTGTATTAAACCATCAGGGGAACACACTCTCCTTACTTATACTGTTCACCTGGTAACATGTCCTGTGTATATTAAACAATCAGGGGAACACACTCTCCTCACTTGTACTGTTCACCTTGTCACATGTCCCGTGTGCATTAAACAATCAGGGAAACACTCTCTCCTCACTTATACTGTTCACCTGGTAACATGTCCCGTGTATATTAAACAATCAGGAGAAAACACTCTCCTCACTTATACTGTTCACGTGGTGACATGTCCGGTGTATATTAAACCATCAGGGGAACACACTCTCCTCACTTATACTGTTCACCTGGTAACATGTCCTGTGTATATTAAACCATCAGGGGAACACACTCTCTTCACTTATACTGTTCACCTGGTAACATGTCCCATGTATATGAAACCATCAGGGGAACACACTCTCCTCACTATTCTGTTCACCTGGTAACATGTCCCGTGTGAATTAAACAATCAGGGGAACACAATCTCCTCACTTATACTGTTCACCTGGTAACATGTCCTGTGTATATGAAACCATCAGGGGAACACACTCTCCTCACTTATACTGTTCATCTGGTAAAATGTCCCGTGTATATTAAACCATCAGGGGAACACACTCTCTTCACTTATACTGTTCACCTGGTAACATGTCCCGTGTATATGAAACCATCAGGGGAACACACTCTCCTCACTTATACTGTTCATCTGGTAAAATGTCCCGTGTATATGAAACCATCAGGGGAACACACTCTCCTCACTTATACTGTTCATCTGGTAACATATCCCGTTTGCATTAAAAAATCAGGGGAACACACTCTCCTCACTTATACTGTTCATCTGTTAACATGTCCCGTGTGTATTAAACAATCAGGGGGACACACTCTCCTCACTTATACTGTTCACCTGGTAACATGTCCCGTGTATGTTAAACCATCAGGGGAACACACTCTCCTCACTTATACTGTTCACCTGGTGACGTGTCCCGTGTGCATTAAACAATCATGGGAGCACACTCTCCTCACTTATACTGTTCACCTGTTAACATGTCCCTTGCGCATTAAACCATCACGGGAACACACTCTCCACACTTATACTGTTCACCTGGTGACGTGTCCCGTGTGCATTAAACAATCAGGGGAACACACTCTCCACACTTATACTGTTCACCTGGTGACATGTCCCGTGTGTATAAAACAATCAGGGGAACACACTCTCCACACTTATACTGTTCACCTGGTGACGTGTCCCGTGTGCATTAAACAATCAGGGTAACACACTCTCCTCACTTATACTGTTCACCTCGTAACATGTCGCGTCTGTATTAAACAATCAGGGGAACAGACTCTCCTCACTTATACTGTTCACCTGGTAACATGGCCCGTGTGTATTAAACAATCAGGGGAACACACTCTCCTCACTTATACTGTTCACCTGGTGACATGTCCCGTGTGTATAAAACAATCAGGGGAACACACTCTCCACACTTATACTGTTCACCTGGTGACGTGTCCCGTGTGCATTAAACAATCAGGGTAACACACTCTCCTCACTTATACTGTTCACCTCGTAACATGTCGCGTCTGTATTAAACAATCAGGGGAACAGACTCTCCTCACTTATACTGTTCACCTGGTAACATGTCCCGTGTATATTAAACCATCAGGGGAACACACTCTCCTCACTTACACTCTTCTCCTGGTGACATGTCCCGTGTATATTAAACCATCAGGGGAACACACTCTCCTCACTTATTCTGTTCACCTGGTGACATGTCCCGTGTATATTAAACCATCAGGGGAACACACTCTCCTCACTTACTCTGTTCTCCTGGTAACATGTCGCGTGTGTATTAAACCATCAGGGGAACACACTCTCCTCACTTATACTGTTCACGTGGTGACATGTCCGGTGTATATTAAGCCATCAGGGGAACACACTCTCCTCACATACACTGTTCACCTGTTGACATGTCCCTTGTGTATTAAACAATCAGGGGAACACACTCTCCTCACTTATACTGTTCATCTGGTAACGTGTCCCGTGTATATTAAACCATCAGGGGAACACACTCTCCTCACTTATACTGTTCACCTGGGAACATGTCCAGTGTATATTAATCCATCAGGGGAACACACTCTCCTCACTTATACTGTTCATTTGGTAACATGTCCCGTGTATATTAAACCATCAGGGGAACACAATCTCCTCACTTATACTGTTCACCTGGTGACATGTCCCGTGTTTATTAAACAATCAGGGGAACACACTCTCCTCACTTATACTGTTCATCTGGTAACATGTCCTGTGTATATTAAACCATCAGGGGAACACAATCTCCTCACTTATACTGTTCACCTGGTGACATGTCCCGTGTTTATTAAACAATCAGGGGAACACACTCTCCTCACTTATACTGTTCACCTGGTAACATGTCCTGTGTATATTAAACAATCAGGGGAACACTCTCTCCTCACTTATACTGTTCACCTCGTAACATGTCGCGTGTGTATTAAACCATCAGGGGAACACACTCTCCTCACTTATACTGATCACCTGGTAACATATCCCGTGTATATTAAACCATTAGGGGAACACACTCTCCACACTTACACTGTTCACCTGGTAACATGTCCCGTGTGCATTAAAAAATCAGGGGAACACACTCTCCTCACTTATACTGTTCATCTGGTAACATGTCCCATGTATATGAAACCATCAGGGGAACACACTCTCCTCACTACTACTGTTCACCTGGTAACATGTCCCGTGTGCATTAAAAAATCAGGGGAACACACTCTCCTCACTTATACTGTTCATCTGGTAACATGTCCCATGTATATGAAACCATCAGGGGAACACACTCTCCTCACTATTCTGTTCACCTGGTAACATGTCCCGTGTGAATTAAACAATCAGGGGAACACAATCTCCTCACTTATACTGTTCACCTGGTAACATGTCCCGTGTATATGAAACCATCAGGGGAACACACTCTCCTCACTTACACTGTTCATCTGGTAAAATGTTCCGTGTATATTAAACCATCAGGGGAACACACTCTCCTCACTTATACTGTTCACCTGGTGTCGTGTCCCGTGTGCATTAAACAATCAGGGGAACACACTCTCCTCACTTATACTGTTCACCTGTTCACATGTCCCTTGCGCATTAAACCATCAGGGGAAAACTCTCTCCTCACTATTCTGTTCACCTGGTAACATGGCCCGTGTGTATTAAACAATCAGGGGAACACACTCTCCTCACTTATGCTGTTCACCTGGTGACATGTCCCGTGTGTATTAAACAATCAGGGGAACACACTCTCCTCACTTCTACTATTCATTTGGTAACATGTCCCGTGTGTATTAAACAATCAGGGGAACACACTCTCCTCACTTATACTGTTCACCTGGTGACGTGTCCCGTGTGCATTAAACAATCAGGGTAACACACTCTCTTCACTTATACTGTTCACCTCGTAACATGTCGCGTCTGTATTAAACAATCAGGGGAACAGACTCTCCTCACTTATACTGTTCACCTGGTAACATGTCCCGTGTATATTAAACCATCAGGGGAACACACTCTCCTCACTTACACTGTTCTCCTGGTGACATGTCCCGTGTATATTAAACCATCAGGGGAACACACTCTACTCACTTACACTGTTCTCCTGGTGACATGTCCCGTGTATATTAAACCATCAGGGGAACACACTCTCCTCACTTATTCTGTTCACCTGGTGACATGTCCCGTGTATATTAAACCATCAGGGGAACACACTCTCCTCACTTACTCTGTTCTCCTGGTAACATGTTGCGTGTGAATTAAACCATCAGGGGAACACACTCTCCTCACTTATACTGTTCACGTGGTGACAAGTCCGGTGTATATTAAGCCATCAGGGGAACACACTCTCCTCACTTATACTGTTCACCTGGTGACATGTCCCGTGTATATTAAGCCATCAGGGGAACACACTCTCCTCACATACACTGTTCACCTGTTGACATGTCCCTTGTGTATTAAACAATCAGGGGAACACACTCTCCTCACTTATACTGTTCATCTGGTAACGTGTCCCGTGTATATTAAACCATCAGGGGAACACACTCTCCTCACTTATACTGTTCATCTGGTAACGTGTCCCGTGTATATTAAACCATCAGGGGAACACACTCTCCTCACTTATACTGTTCATTTGGTAACATGTCCCGTGTATATTAAACCATCAGGGGAACACACTCTCCTCACTTATACTGTTCACCTGGTGACATGTCCCGTGTTTATTAAACAATCAGGGGAATACACTCTCCTCACTTATACTGTTCACCTGGTAACATGTCCTGTGTATATTAAACAATCAGGGGAACACTCTCTCCTCACTTATACTGTTCACCTCGTAACATGTCGCGTGTGTATTAAACCATCAGGGGAACACACTCTCCTCACTTATACTGATCACCTGGTAACATATCCCGTGTATATTAAACCATTAGGGGAACACACTCTCCACTCTTACACTGTTCACCTGGTAACATGTCCCATGTATATTAAACCATCAGGGGAACACACTCTCCTCACTTATAATGTTCACCTGGTGAGATGTCCCGAGTGTATTAAACAATCATGGGAACACACTCTCCTCACTTCCGCTCTTCACCTGGTAACATCTCCCGTGTATATTAAATCATCAGGGCAACACACTCTCCTCACATATACTGTTCACCTGGTAACATGTCTCGTGTATAATAAACCATCAGGGGAACTCACTCTCCTCACTTATACTGTTCATCTGGTAACATGTCCCGTGCATATTAAGCCATCTGGGGAACACACTCTGCTCACTTATACTGTTCACCTGGTGACATGTCCTGTGTATATTAAACCATCAGGGGAACACACGCTCCTCACTTATACTGTTCACCAGGTAACATGTCCTGTGTATATTAAACCTTCAGGGGAACACACTCTCCTCACTTATACTGTTCCCCTGGTGACGTGACACGTGTGCATTAAACAATCAGGGGAACACACTCTCCTCACATATACTTTTCACCTAGTGACATGTCCTGTGTATATTAAACCATCAGGGGAACACTCTCTCCTCACTTATACTGTTCACCTGGTGACGTGACCCATGTGCATTAAACAATCAGGGGAACACACTCTCCTCACATATACTTTTCACCTAGTGACATGTCCTGTGTATATTAAACCATCAGGGGAACACTCTCTCCTCACTTATACTCTTCACCAGGTAACATGCCCTTTGTATATTAAACCATCAGGGGAACACACTGTCCTCACTTATACTGTTCACCTGGTGACATGTCCCGTGCGTATTAAACAATCAGGGGAACACAATCTCCTCACTTATACTGTTCACCTGGTGACGTGACCCGTGTGCATTAAACAATCAGGGGAACACACTCTCCTCACTTATCCTGTTCACCTGGGAACATGTCCCATGTATATGAAACAATCAGGGGAACACAATCTCCTCACTTACACTGTTCACCTGGTAACATGTCCTGTGCATATTAAACCATCAGGGGAACACACTCTCTTCACTTATCCTGTTCACCTGGGAACATGTCCCATGTATATGAAACAATCAGGGGAACACAATCTCCTCACTTACACTGTTCACCTGGTGAGATGTCCCGAGTGTATTAAACAATCATGGGAACACACTCTCCTCACTTCCGCTCTTCACCTGGTAACATGTCCCGTGTATATTAAACCATCAGGGGAACACACGCTCCTCACTTATACTGTTCACCAGGTAACATGTCCTGTGTATATTAAACCTTCAGGGGAACACACTCTCCTCACTTATACTGTTCCCCTGGTGACATGTCCCGTGTATATTAAACCATCAGGGGAACACACTCTGCTCACTTATACTGTTCACCTGGTGACATGTCCCGCGTATATTAAACCATCATGGGAACATACTCTCCTCTCTTATACTGTTCACCTGGTAACATGTCCCGTGCGTATTAAACCATCAGTGGAACACACTCTCCTCACTTATACTGTTCACCTGGTGACATGTCCCGCATATATTAAACCATCATGGGAACATACTCTCCTCACTTATACTGTTCACCTGGTAACATGTCCCGTGTATATTAAATCATCAGGGGAACACACTCTCCTCACTTATACTGTTCACCTGGTGACATGTCCCGCATATATTAAACCATCATGGGAACACACTCTGCTCACTTATACTGTTCAACTGGTGACATGTCCCACGTATATTAAACCATCATGGGAACATACTCTCCTCACTTATACTGTTCACCTGGTAACATGTCCCGTGCGTATTAAACCATCAGTGGAACACACTCTCCTCACTTATTCTGTTCACCTGGTAACATGTCCCGTGTGCATTAAACAATCAGGGAACACACTCTCCTCAGTTATACTGTTCACCTGGTAACATGTCCCGTGTGCATTAAACCATCAGGGGAACACACTCTCCTCACTTATACTGTTCACCTGGTAACATGTCCTGTGTATATTAAACCATCAGGGGAACACACTCTCCTCACTTATACTGTTCACCTGGTAACATGTCCTGTGTACATGAAACCATCATGGGAACACACTCTCCTCACTTATACTGTTCATCTGGTAACGTGTCCCGTGTATATTAAACCATCAGGGGAACCAACTCTCTTCACTTATACTGTTCACCTGGTGACATGTCCCGTGTGTATTAAACAATCAGGGGAACACACTCTCCTCACTTATACTGTTCACCTGGGAACATGTCCTGTGTATATTAAACCATCAGGGGAACACACTCTCCTCACTTATACTGTTTACCTGGTAACATTTCCTGTGTATATTAAACAATCAGTGGAACAAACTCTGCTCACTTATACTGTTCACCTGGTAACATGTCCTGTATAGATTAAACCATCAGGGGAACACACTCTCCTCACTTATAGAATTCACCGGGTAACATGTCCCGTGTGCATTAAACCATCAGGGGAACACTGTCTCCTCACTTGTACTGTTCACCTGGTGACATGTCCTGTGTATATTAATCCACCAGGGGAACACACTCTCCTCACTTATACTGCTCATCTGGTAACATGTCCCGTGTATATTAAACCATCAGGGGAACAGAATCTGCTCTGTTATAGAGTTCACCTGCTAACACGTCCCATGTATATTAAACCATCAGGGGAACACACTCTGCTCACTTATACAGTTCATCTGGTAACATGTCCTGTGTATATTAAACCATCAGGGGAACACACTCTCCTCACATATACTGTTTACCTGGTAACATGTCCTGTGTATATTAAACCATCAGGGGAACACACTGTCCGGAGTTATACTTTTCACCTGGTAACATGTCCTGTGTATATTAAACCATCTGGGGAACACACTCTCCTCACTTATACTGATCACCTGGTAACATGTCCTGTGTATATTAAACCATCAGGGGAACACACTCTCCTCACTTATACTGTTCACCTGGAAACATGTCCTGTGTATATTAAACCATCAGGGGAACACACTCTCCTCACTTATACTGAACACCTGGTAACATGCCCTGTGTATATTAAACCATCAGGGGAACACACTCTCCTCACTTAAACTGTTCACCTGGTAACATGTCCTGTGTGTACTGAATCATCAGGGGAACACACTCTCCTCACTTATACTGTTCACCTGGTAACATGTCCTGTGTATATTAAACAATCAGGGGAACACACTCTCCTCACTTATACTGTTCACCTGGTGACATGTCCCGTGTGCATTAAACCAACAGGGGAACACACTCTCCTCACTTATACTGTTCACCTGGTGACATGTCCTGTGTGTATTGAACCATCAGGGGAACACACTCTCCTCACTTATACTGTTCACCTGGTAACATGTCCCGTGTATATTAAACCATCAGGGGAACACAGTCTCCTCACTTATACTGTTCACCTGGTAACATGTCCTGTGTATATTAAACAATCAGGAGAACACACTCTCCTCACTTATACTGTTCACCTGGTAACATGTCCTGTTTATATTAAACAATCAGGGGAACACACTCTCCTCACTTATACTGTTCACCGAGTGACATGTCCTGTGTATATTAAACCATCAGGGGAACACACTCTCCTCACTTATACTGAACACCTGGTAACATGCCCTGTGTATATTAAACCATCAGGGGAACACACTCTCCTCACTTAAACTGTTCACCTGGTAACATGTCCTGTGTGTACTGAATCATCAGGGGAACACACTCTCCTCACTTATACTGTTCACCTGGTAACATGTCCTGTGTATATTAAACAATCAGGGGAACACACTCTCCTCACTTATACTGTTCACCTGGTGACATGTCCCGTGTGCATTAAACCAACAGGGGAACACACTCTCCTCACTTATACTGTTCACCTGGTGACATGTCCTGTGTGTATTGAACCATCAGGGGAACACACTCTCCTCACTTATACTGTTCACCTGGTAACATGTCCCGTGTATATTAAACCATCAGGGGAACACAGTCTCCTCACTTATACTGTTCACCTGGTAACATGTCCTGTGTATATTAAACAATCAGGAGAACACACTCTCCTCACTTATACTGTTCACCTGGTAACATGTCCTGTTTATATTAAACAATCAGGGGAACACACTCTCCTCACTTATACTGTTCACCGAGTGACATGTCCTGTGTATATTAAACCATCAGGGGAACACACTCTCCTCACTTACACTGTTCACCTGGTGACATGTCCCGTGTGTATTAAACCATCAGGGGAACACAATCTGCTCACTTATACTGTTCACCTGGTGACATGTCCCGTGTGTATTAAACCATCAGGGGAACACACTCTCCTCACTTATACTGTTCACGTGGTAACATGTCCCGTCTATATTAAACCATCAGGGGAAAACATTCTCCTCACTTATACTGTTCACCTGGTGACATGTCCCGTCTATATTAAACCATCAGGGGAAAACATTCTCCTCAATTATACTGTTCACCTGGTGACATGTCCCAAGTGTATTAAACCATCAGGGGAACACACTCTCCTCACTTATACTGTTCACCTGGTAACATGTCCCCTGTGTATTCAACCATCAGGGGAACACACTCTCCTCACTTATACTGTTCACTTGGGAACATGTCCTGTGTATATTAAACCATCAGGGGAACACACTCTCCTCACTTATACTGTTTACCTGGTAACATGTCCCGTGTATATTAAACCATCAGGGGAACACACTCTCCTCACTTCTACTGTTCACCTGGTAACATTTCCTGTATAGAATAAACCATCAGGGGAACACACCCTCCTCACTTATAGAGTTCACCTGGTAACATGTCCCGTGTGTATTAAACCATCAGGGGAACACACTCTGCTCGCTTATACTGTTCACCTGGTAACATGTCCTGTGTATATTAAACCATCAGGGGAACACAGTCTCCTCACTTATACTGTTCACCTGGTAACATGTCCCGTGTGCATTAAACCATCAGGGGAACACAGTCTCCTCACTTATACTGTTCACCTGGCAACATGTCCCGTGTGCATTAAACAATCATTGGAACACACCCTCCTCACTTATAGAGTTCACCTGGTAACATGTCCCGTTCGTATTAAACCATCAGGGGAACACATTCCCCTCACTTCTACTGCTCATCTGGTAACATGTCCTGTGTATATTAAACCATCAGGGGAACACACTCTCCTCACTTTTACTGTTCACCTGGTAACATGGCCTGTGTGTATTAAACCATCAGGGGAACACACTCTCCTCACTTATACTGTTCACCTGGTAACATGTCCCGTGTGTATTAAACAATCAGGGAAACAAACTCTGCTCACTTATACTGTTCACCTGGTAACATGACCCGAGTATATTGAACCATCAGGGGAACACACTCTGCTCACTTATACTGTTCACCTGGTAACATGTCCTGTATAGAATAAACCATCAGGGGAACACACTCTCCTCACTTATCGAGTTCACCTGGTAACATGTCCCGTGTGTATTAAACCATCAGGGGAACACACCCTCCTCACTTATCGAGTTCACCTGGTAACATGTCCCGTGTGTATTAAACCATCAGGGGAACACACTCTGCTCACTTATACTGTTCACCTGGTAACATGTCCTGTGTACATTAAACCATCAGGGTAACACACTCTCCTCACTTATGCTGTTCACCTGGTAACATGTCCTGTGTATATTAAACAATCAGGGGAACACACTCTCCTCACTTATACTGTTCACCTGGTGACATGTCCTGTTTATATTAAACAATCAGGGGAACACACTCTCCTCACTTATACTGTTCACCGAGTGACATGTCCTGTGTATATTAAACCATCAGGGGAACACACTCTCCTCACTTACACTGTTCACCTGGTGACATGTCCCGTGTGTATTAAACCATCAGGGGAACACAATCTGCTCACTGATACTGTTCACGTGGTAACATGTCCCGTGTATATTAAAACACCAGCGGAACACACTCTCCTCACTTATACTGTTCACCAGGTAACATGTCCCGTCTATATTAAACCATCAGGGGAAAACATTCTCCTCAATTATACTGTTCACCTGGTGACATGTCCCAAGTGTATTAAACCATCAGGGGAACACTCTCTCCTCACTTATGCTGCTCATCTGGTAATATGTCCCGTGTGTTTTAAACAATCAGGGGAACACACTCTCCTCACTTGTACTGTTCACCTGGTAACATGTCCCGTTCGTATTAAACCATCAGGGGAACACAATCTGCTCACTTATACTGTTCACCTGGTAACATGTCCCGTGCGTATTAAACCATCAGGGGAACACAATCTGCTCACTTATACTGTTCACGTGGTAACATGTCCCGTCTCTTTTAAACCATCAGGGGAAAACATTCTCCTCACTTGTACTGTTCAACTGGTGACATGTCCCGTGTATATTAAACCATCAGGGGAAAACACTCTCCTCACTTGTACTGTTCAACTGGTGACATGTCCCGTGTATATTAAACCATCAGGGGAAAACACTCTCCTCACTTATACTGATCACCTGGTGACGTGTCCCGTGTATATTAAACCATGAGGGGAACAGACTCTCCTATCGTATGCTGTTCACCTGGTGACATGTCCCCTGTGTATTCAACCATCAGGGGAACACACTCTCCTCACTTATACTGTTCACTTGGGAACATGTCCTGTGTATATTAAACCATCAGGGGAACACACTCTCCTCACTTATACTGTTTACCTGGTAACATGTCCTGTGTGTATTAAGCCATCAGGGGAACACACTCTCCTCACTTCTACTGTTCACCTGGTAACATTTCCCGTGTGTATTAAACAATCAGTGGAACAAACTCTGCTCACTTATACTGTTCACCTGGTAACATGTCCTTTATAGATTAAACCATCAGGGGAACACACCCTCCTCATTTATAGAGTTCACCTGGTAACATGTCCCGTGTGTATTAAACCATCAGGGGAACACACTCTGCTCACTTATACTGTTCACCTGGTAACATGTCCTGTGTATATTAAACCATCAGGGGAACACAGTCTCCTCACTTATACTGTTCACCTGGTAACATGTCCTGTGTGCATTAAACCATCAGGGGAACACAGTCTCCTCACTTGTACTGTTCACCTGGTGACATGTCCTGTGTATATTAAACCATCAGGGGAACACAGTCTCCTCACTTATACTGTTCACCTGGTAACATGTCCTGTGTGCATTAAACCATCAGGGGAACACAGTCTCCTCACTTGTACTGTTCACCTGGTGACATGTCCTGTGTATATTAAACCATCAGGGGAACACAGTCTCCTCACTTATACTGTTCACCTGGTAACATGTCCTGTGTGCATTAAACCATCAGGGGAACACAGTCTCCTCACTTGTACTGTTCACCTGGTGACATGTCCTGTGTATATTAAACCATCAGGGGAACACAGTCTCCTCACTTATACTGTTCACCTGGTAACATGTCCTGTGTGCATTAAACCATCAGGGGAACACAGTCTCCTCACTTATACTGTTCACCTGGTGACATGTCCTGTGTATATTAAACCTTCAGGGGAACACAGTCTCCTCACTTATACTGTTCACCTGGTAACATGTCCTGTGTGCATTAAACCATCAGGGGAACACAGTCTCCTCACTTATGCAGTTCATCTGGTAACATGTCCTGTGTATATTAAACAATCAGGTGAACACACTCTCCTCACATATACTGTTCACCTGGTGACATGTCCCGTGCGTATTAAACCATCAGGGGAACACACTCTCCTCACTTACACTGTTCACCTGGTAACATGTCCCGTATGTATTAAACCATCAGGGGAACTCACTCTCCTCACTTATGCTGTTCACCTGGTAACATGGCCTGTGTGTATTAAACCATCAGGGGAACACACTCTCCTCACTTATACTGTTCACCTGGTAACATTTCCCGTGTGTATTAAACAATCAGGGGAACAAACTCTGCTCACTTATACTGTTCACCTGGTAACATGACCCGAGTATATTGAACCATCAGGGGAACACACTCTGCTCACTTATACTGTTCACCTGGTAACATGTCCTGTATAGAATAAACCATCAGGGGAACACACCCTCCTCACTTATCGAGTTCACCTGGTGACATGTCCCGTGCGCATTAAACCATCAGGGGAACACAGTCTACTCACTTATACTGTTCCCCTGGTAACATGTCCCGTGAATATTAAACCATCAGGGGAACACACCCTGCTCACTTATCGAGTTCACCTGGTAAAATGTCCCGTGTGTATTAAACCATCAGGGGAACACACTCTGCTCACTTATAATGTTCACCTGTTAACATGTCCTGTGTACATTAAACCATCAGGGTAACACACTCTCCTCAGTTATGCTGTTCACCTGGTTACATGTCCCGTGCGCATTAAACCATCAGGGTAACACACTCTCCTCACTTATACTGTTCACCTGGTAACATGTCCTGTGTATATTAAACAATCAGGGGAACACACTCTCCTCACTTATACTGTTCACCTTGTAACATGTCCTGTGTGCATTAAACCATCAGGGGAACACAATCTGCTCACTTATACTGTTCACCTGGTAACATGTCCCGTGTATATTAAAACACCAGGGGAACACACTCTCCTCACTTATACTGTTCACCAGGTAACATGTCCTGTCTATATTAAACCATCAGGGGAAAACATTCTCCTCACTTATACTGTTCACCTGGTGACATGTCCTGTTTATATTAAACAATCAGGGGAACACACTCTCCTCACTTACACTGTTCACCTGGTGACATGTCCCGTGTGTATTAAACCATCAGGGGAACACAATCTGCTCACTGATACTGTTCACGTGGTAACATGTCCCGTGTATATTAAAACACCAGCGGAACACACTCTCCTCACTTATACTGTTCACCAGGTAACAAGTCCCGTCTATATTAAACCATCAGGGGAAAACATTCTCCTCAATTATACTGTTCACCTGGTGACATGTCCCCCGTGTATTCAACCATCAGGGGAACAGACTCTCCTCTCGTATGCTGTTCACCTGGTGACATGTCCCCTGTGTATTAAACCATCAGGGGAACACACTCTCCTCACTTATGCTGTTCACCTGGTAACATGTCCCCTGTGTATTAAACAATCAGGGGAACACACTCTCCTCACTTATACTGTTCACTTGGGAACATGTCCTGTGTATATTAAACCATCAGGGGAACACACTCTCCTCACTTATACTGTTTACCTGGTAACATTTCCTGTGTGTATTAAACCATCAGGGGAACACACTCTCCTCACTTCTACTGTTCACCTGGTAACATTTCCCGTGTGTATTAAACAATCAGTGGAACAAACTCTGCTCACTTATACTGTTCACCTGGTAACATGTCCTGTATAGATTAAACCATCGGGGGAACACACTCTCCTCACTTATAGAGTTCACCTGGTAACATGTCCCGTGTGTATTAAACCATCAGGGGAACACACTCTGCTCACTTATACTGTTCACCTGGTAACATGTCCTGTGTATATTAAACCATCAGCTGAACACAGTCTCCTCACTTATACTGTTCACCTGGTAACATGTCCTGTGTGCATTAAACCATCAGGGGAACACTGTCTCCTGACTTGTACTGTTCACCTGGTGACATGTCCCGTGTATATTAAACTATCAGGGGAACACACTCTCCTCACATATACTGTTCACCTGGTGACATGTCCCGTGCGTATTAAACCTTCAGGGGAACACACTCTCCTCACTTACACTGTTCACCTGGTGACATGTCCCGTATGTATTAAACCATCTGGGGAACTCACTCCCCTCACTTATGCTGTTCACCTGGTAACATGTCCCGTGTATATTAAACCACCAGGGGAACACACTCTCCTCACTTATACTGTTCACCTGGTAACATGGCCTGTGTGTATTAAACCATCAGGGGAACACACACTCCTCACTTATACTGTTCACCAGGTAACATTTCCCGTGTGTATTAAACAATCAGGGGAACAAACTCTGCTCACTTATACTGTTCACCTGGTAACATGTCCTGTATAGATTAAACCATCAGGGGAACACACCCTCCTCACTTATCGAGGTCACCTGGTAACATGTCCCGTGTGTATTAAACCATCAGGGGAACACACTCTCCTCACTTATGCTGTGCACCTGGTAACATGTCCTGTGTACATTAAACCATCAGGGGAACACACTCTCCTCACTTATACTGTTCACCTGGTGACATGTCCCGTGCGTATTAAACAATCAGGGGAACACTCTCTCCTCACTTCTATTCTAGATCTGGTAACATGTCCCGTGTATATTAAACCATCAGGGGAACAGAATCTGCTCAGTTATAGAGTTCACCTGCTAACATGTCCCATGTATATTAAACCATCAGGGGAAAACACTCTGCTCACTTATACTGTTCACCTGGTGACATGTCCCGTGTGTATTAAACAATCAGGGGAACACACTCTCTTCACTTATACTGTTCACCTGGTGACATGTCCCGTGTGTATTAAACAATCAGGGGAACACACTCTCCTCACTTATACTGTTCACCTGCTAACATGTCCCATGTATATTAAACAATCAGGGGAACACACTCTCCTCACTTATACTGTTCACCTGGTAACATGTCCTGTGTATATTAAACAATCAGGGGAACACACTCTCCTCACTTATACTGTTCACCTGGTGAAATGTCCCGTGTGTATTAAACAATCAGGGGATCACACTCTCCTCACTTATACTGTTCACCTGGTAAAATGTCCTGTTTATATTAAACCATCAGGGGAACACACTCTCCTCACTTATGCTGTTCACCTGGTAACATGTCCCGTGTGTATTAAACAATCAGGGGAACACAATCTCCTCACTTATACTGTTCACCTGGTAACATGTCCTGTGTATATTAAACAATCAGGGGAACACACTCTCCTCACTTATACTGTTCACCTGGTGAAATGTCCCGTGTGTATTAAACAATCAGGGGATCACACTCTCCTCACTTATACTGTTCACCTGGTAAAATGTCCTGTTTATATTAAACCATCAGGGGAACACACTCTCCTCACTTATACTGTTCACCGAGTGACATGTCCTGTGTGTATTAAACAATCAGGGGAACACACTCTCCTCACTTATACTGTTCACCTGGTAACATGTCCCGTCAGTATTAAACAATCAGGGGAACACACTCTCCTCACTTATACTGTTCACCTGGTAAAATGTCCTGTTTATATTAAACAATCAGGGGAACACACTCTCCCGTCTTATACTGTTCACCGAGTGACATGTCCTGTGTATATTAAACCATCAGGGGAACACACTCTCCTCACTTACACTGTTCACCTGGTGACATGTCCCGTGTGTATTCAACCATCAGGGGAACACAATCTGCTCACTTATACTGTTCACGTGGTAACATGTCCCGTGTATATTAAAACACCAGGGGAACACACTCTCCTCACTTATACTGTTCACCAGGTAACATGTCCCGTCTATATTAAACCATCAGGGGAAAACATTCTCCTCACTTATACTGTTCACCTGGTGACATGTCCCGTCTATATTAAACCATCAGGGGAAAACATTCTCCTCACTTATACTGTTCAACTGGTGACATGTCCCGTGTATATTAAACCATCAGGGGAAAACATTCTCCTCACTTATACTGTTCACCTGGTGACATGTCCCGTCTATATTAAACCATCAGGGGAAAACATTCTCCTCACTTATACTGTTCACCTGGTGACATGTCCCGTCTATATTAAACCATCAGGGGAAAACATTCTCCTCACTTATACTGTTCAACTGGTGACATGTCCCGTGTATATTAAACCATCAGGAGAACACAGTCTCCTCACTTACACTGTTCTCCTGGTGACATGTCCCGTGTGTATTATACCATCAGGGGAACACACTCTCCTCACTTATACTGTTCATCTGGTAACATGTCCTGTGTATATTGAACAATCAGGGGAACACACTCTCCTCACTTACACTGTTCACCTGGTGAAATGTCCCGTTCGTATTTCACAATCAGGGGAACTCACTCTCCTCACTTATACTGTTCACCTGGTAACATGTCCCGTGCGTATTAAACCATCAGGGGAACACACTCTCCTCAATTACACTGTTCACCTGGTGACTTGTCCCGTGTGTATTAAACAATCAGGGGAACACACTGTCCTCACTTACACTGTTCACCTGGTGACTTGTCCCGTGTGTATTAAACCACCAGGTGAACACACTCTCCTCACTTATACTGTTCATCTGGTAACATGTCCCGTGTGTATTAAACAATCTGGGGAACACACTCTCCTCACTTATAGAGTTCACCTGATAACATGTCCTGTGTGTATTAAACCATCAGGGGAACACAGTCTCCTCACTTATACTGTTCACCATGTAACATGTCCCGTGCGTATTAAACAATCAGGGGAGCATACTCTCCTCACTTCTACTCTAGAGCTGGTAACATGTCCCGTGTATATTAAACCATCAGGGGAACAGAATCTGCTCAGTTATAGAGTTCACCTGGTAAAATGTCCTGTGTATATTAAACAATCAGGTGAACACACTCTCCTCACTTATACTGTTCACCTGGTAACATGTCCCGTGCGTATAAAACCATCAGGGGAACACACTCTCCTCACTTATACTGTTCACCTGGTAACATGTCCCGTGTTTATTAAACAATCAGGGGAACACACTCTCCTCACTTATACTGTTCACCTGGTAACATGTCCCGTTCGTATTAAACCATCAGGGGAACACATTCCCCTCACTTATACTGCTCATCTGGTAACATGTCCCATGTTTATTAAACAATCAGGGGAACACACTCTCCTCACTTATACAGTTCACCTGGTTACATGTCCTGTGTATATTAAACCATCAGGGGAACACACTCTCCTTACTTATACTGTTCACCTGGTAACATGTACCGTGCGTATTACAACATCAGGGGAACACACTCTCCTCACTTATACTGTTCACCTGGTAACATGTCCCGTGTATATTAAACAATCAGGAGAACACACTCTCCTCACTTATACTGTTCACCTGGTAACATGTCCTGTGTATATTAAACCATCAGGGGAACACACTCTCCTCACTTATACTGTTCACCTGGCAACATGTACTGTATAGATTAAACCATCAGGGGAACACACCCTCCTCACTTATAGAGTTCACCTGGTAACATGTCCCGTGTGTATTAAACCATCAGGGGAACACACTCTGCTCACTTATACTGTTCACCCGGTAACATGTCCCGTGCGTATTAAACCATCAGTGGAAAACACTCTCCTCACTATTCTGTTCACCTGGTAACATGTCCCGTGTGTATTAAAGTGAGGAGAATGTGTTCCCCTGATGGTTTCATATACACGGGACATGTTACCAGGTGAACAGTATAAGTGAGGAGAGCGTGTTCCCCTGATTGTTTAAT
The DNA here is from genome assembly GCF_036365525.1 of Heterodontus francisci. Classification (NCBI taxonomy): domain Eukaryota; kingdom Metazoa; phylum Chordata; class Chondrichthyes; order Heterodontiformes; family Heterodontidae; genus Heterodontus; species Heterodontus francisci. Next base: position 5,945,525 of record NW_027140589.1, on the reverse strand, counting down.
AAACACGGGGCATGTCACCAGGTGAACAGTATAAGTGAGGAGAGTGTGTTCCCCTGATGGTTTAATATACACAGGACATGTTACCAGATGAACAGTATAAGTGAGGAGAGTGTGTTCCCCTTATGGTTTAATATACACGGCACACGTTACCAGATGAACAGTATAAGTGAGGAGAGTGTGTTCCCCTGATTTTTTAATGCACACGGGCCATGTTACCAGGTGAACAGGAGAAGTGAGGAGAGTGTGTTCCCCTGATTTTTTAATGCACACGGGACATGTTACCAGGTGAACAGTAGAAGTGAGGACAGTGTGTTCCCCTGATGGTTTAATATACACAGGACATGTCACCAGGTGAACAGTATAAGTGAAGAGAGTGTGTTCCCCTGATTGTTTAATGCACACGGGACATGTTACCAGGTGAACAGTAGAAGTGAGGACAGTGTGTTCCCCTGATGGTTTAATATACACAGGACATGTCACCAGGTGAACAGTATAAGTGAAGAGAGTGTGTTCCCCTGATTGTTTAATGCACACGGGACATGTTACCAGGTGAACAGTAGAAGTGAGGACAGTGTGTTCCCCTGATTTTTTAATGCACACGGGACATGTTACCAGGTGAACAGTAGAAGTGAGGACAGTGTGTTCCCCTGATTTTTTAATGCACACGGGACATGTTACCAGGTGAACAGTATAAGTGAGGACAGTGTGTTCCCCTGATTGTTTAATGCACACGGGCCATGTTACCAGGTGAACAGTAGAAGTGAGGACAGTGTGTTCCCCTGATTTTTTAATGCACACGGGACATGTTACCAGGTGAACAGTATAAGTGAGGACAGTGTGTTCCCCTGATTTTTTAATGCACACGGGACATGTTACCAGGTGAACAGTAGAAGTGAGGAGAGTGTGTTCCCCTGATGGTTTAATATACCTTGGACATGTTACCAGGTGAACAGTATAAGTGAGGAGAGTGTGTTCCCCTGACGGTTTAATATACCTTGGACATGTTACCAGATGAACAGTATAAGTGAGGAGATTGTGTTCCCCTGATTGTTTAATATACATGGGACATGTTACCAGGGGAACATTATAAGTGAGGAGAGCGTGTTCCCCTGATTGTTTAATACAAACGGGACATGTTACCAGGTGAACAGAATAGTGAGGAGAGTGCTTTCCCCTGATGGTTTCATATACATGGGACATGTTACCAGATGAACAGTTTCAGTGAGGAGACTGTGTTCCCCTGTTGGTTTAATATACACGGGACACGTTACCAGATGAACAGTATAAGTGAGGAGAGTGTGTTCCCCTGATTTTTTAATGCACACGGGGCATGTTACCTGGTGAACAGTAGACGTGAGGAGAGCGTGTTCCCCTGATGCTTCAACATACACAGGACATGTTACCAGATGAACAGTATAAGTGATGAGAGTGTGTTCCCCTGATTGTTTAATGCACACGGGACAGGTCTCCAGTGGAACAGTCTATGTGAGGAGAGTGTGTTCCCCTGATGGTTTAATATACATGGGACACGTTACCAGATGAACAGTATAAGCGAGGAGAGTGTGTTCCCCTGATTTTTTCATGCACACGGGACATGTCACCAGGTGAACTGTAGAAGTGAGGAGAGTGTGTTCCCCTGATGGTTACATATACACGGGACATGTTACCAGATGAACAGTATAAGTGAGGAGAGTGTGTTCCCCTGATTTTTTCATGCACACGGGACATGTCACCAGGTGAACTGTAGAAGTGAGGAGAGTGTGTTCCCCTGATGGTTACATATACACGGGACATGTTACCAGGTGAACAGTATAAGTGAGGAGAGTGTGCTCCCCTGATTGTTTAATATGCACGGGACATGTTACCAGGTGAACAGTATAAGTGAGGAGAGTGTGTTCCCCTGATTGTTTAATATACATGGGACATGTTACCAGGTGAACAGTATAAGTGAGGAGAGTGTGTTCCCCTGATTGTTTAATATACATGGGACATGTTACCAGGTGAACAGTATAAGTGAGGAGAGTGTGTTCCCCTGATTGTTTAATAGACACGGGACATGTCACAAGGTAAACAGTATAAGTGAGGAGAGTGTGTTCCCCTGATGGTTTAATATACACGGGACATGTTACCAGGTGAACAGTATAAGTGAGGAGAGTTTGTTCCCCTGATTGTTTAATAAATACGGGACATGTCACCAGATGAACAGTATAAGTGAGGAGAGTGTGTTCCCCTGATTGTTTAATATGCACGTGACATGTTACCAGATGAACAGTATAAGTGAGGAGAGTGTGTTCCCCTGATTGTTTAATACACACGGGACATGTTACCAGGTAAACAGTATTAGTGAGGAGAGTGTGTTCCCCTGATTGTTTAATATACATGGGACATGTTACCAGGTGAACAGTATAAGTGAGGAGAGTGTGTTCCCCTGATTGTTTAATACACACAGGACATGTTACCAGGTGAACAGTATAAGTGAGGAGAGTGTGTTCCCCTGATTGTTTAATATACACGGGACATGTTACCAGATGAAAAGTATAAGTGAGGAGAGTGTGTTCCCCTGATTGTTTAATACACACAGGACATGTTACCAGGTGAACAGTATAAGTGAGGAGAGTGTGTTCCCCTGATTGTTTAATATACACGGGACATGTTACCAGATGAAAAGTATAAGTGAGGAGAGTGTGTTCCCCTGATTGTTTAATACACACAGGACATGTTACCAGGTGAACAGTATAAGTGAGGAGAGTGTGTTCCCCTGATTGTTTAATACACACAGGACATGTTACCAGGTGAACAGTATAAGTGAGGAGAGTGTGTTCCCCTGATTGTTTAATATACACGGGACATGTTACCAGGTGAACAGTATAAGTGAGGAGATTGTGTTCCCCTGATGGTTTAATATACACGGGACATGTTACCAGGTGAACAGTATAAGAGAGGAGAGTGTGTTCACCTGATGGTTTAATACAAACGGGACATGTCACCAGGTGAACAGTATAAGTGAGGAGAGTGTGTTCCCCTGATTGTTTCATACACACGGTACATGTCACCAGGTGAACAGTATAAGTGAGGAGAGTGCGTTCCCCTGATTGTTTAACACTGACGGGACATGTTAACAGGTGAACAGTAGAAGTGAGGAGAGTGTGTTCCCCTGATGGTTTCATATACATGGGACATGTTACCAGATGAAAAGTATAAGTGAGGAGAGTGTGTTCCCCTGATTGTTTAATACACACGGGACATGTTACCAGGTGAACAGTATAAGTGAGGAGAGTTTGTTCCCCTGATTGTTTAATATGCACGGGACATGTTACCAGATGAACAGTATAAGTGAGGAGAGTGTGTTCCCCTGATTGTTTAATACACACGGGACATGTCACCAGGTAAACAGTATAAGAGAGGAGAGTGTGTTCCCCTGATTGTTTAATACACACGGGTCACGTCACCAGGTGAACAGTATAAGTGAGGAGAGTGTGTTCACCTGATGGTTTAATGCACACGGGACATGTCACCTGGTGAACAGAATAAGTGAGGAGAGTGTGTTCCCCTGATTGTTTAATGCACACAGGACATGTCACAAGGTGAATCGTATAAGTGAGGAGAGTGTGTTCCCCTGATGGTTTAATATACACGGGACATGTTACCAGATAAACAGTATAAGTGAGGAGAGTGTGTTCCCCTGATTGTTTAATATACACGGGACATGTTACCAGGTGAACAGTATAAGTGAGGAGAGTGTGTTCCCCTGATTGTTTAATGCACACGAGACATGTTACCAGGTGAACAGTAGAAGTGCGGAGAGTGTGTTCCCCTGATGGTTTCATATACACAGGACATGTTACCAGGTGAACAGTATAAGTGAAGAGAGTGTGTTCCCCTGATGGTTTAATATACACGGGACATGTTACCAGATAAACAGTATAAGTGAGGAGAGTGTGTTCCCCTGCTGGTTTAATATACACGGGACATGTTACCAGATAAACAGTATAAGTGAGGAGAGTGTGTTCCCCTGATTGTTTAATATACACGGGACATGTTACCAGATAAACTGTATAAGTGAGGAGAGTGTGTTCCCCTGATTGTTTAATGCACACGAGACATGTTACCAGGTGAACAGTAGAAGTGCGGAGAGTGTGTTCCCCTGATGGTTTCATATACACAGGACATGTTACCAGGTGAACAGTATAAGTGAAGAGAGTGTGTTCCCCTGATGGTTTAATATACACAGGACATGTTACCAGGTGAACAGTATAAGTGAGGAAAGTCTGTTCCCCTGATTGTTTAATACGCATGGGACATGTTACCAGGTGAAAAGTATAAGTGAGGAGAGTGTGTTCCCCTGATTGTTTAATACGCACGGGACATGTCACCAGGTCAACAGTATAAGTGAGGAGAGTGTGTTCCCCTGAATGTTTAATTCACACGGGACATGTTACCAGGTGAACAGAATAGTGAGGAGAGTGTTTTCCCATGATGGTTTAAAGCCCACGGGACATGTCACCAGGTCAACAGTATAAGTGAGGAGAGTGTGTTCCCCTGAATGTTTAATTCACACGGGACATGTTACCAGGTGAACAGAATAGTGAGGAGAGTGTTTTCCCATGATGGTTTAAAGCCCACGGGACATGTCACCAGGTGAACAGTATAAGTGAGGAGAGTGTGTTCCCCTGATCGTTTAATACACACGGGACATGTTACCAGGTAAACAGCATAAGTGAGGAGAGTATGTTCCACTGATTGTTTACTGCACACAGGACATTTTCCCAGGTGAAAAGTATAAGTCAGGAGAGTGTGTTCCCCTGATTGTTTAATACGCACGGGACATGTTACTAGATGAACAGTATAAGTGAGGAGAGAGTGTTCCCCTGATTGTTTAATGCACACGGGACATGTTACCAGATGAACAGCATAAGTGAGGAGAGTATGTTCCACTGATTGTTTACTGCACACAGGACATTTTCCCAGGTGAAAAGTATAAGTCAGGAGAGTGTGTTCCCCTGATTGTTTAATACGCACGGGACATGTTACTAGATGAACAGTATAAGTGAGGAGAGAGTGTTCCCCTGATTGTTTAATGCACACGGGACATGTTACTAGATGAACAGTATAAGTGAGGAGAGTGTGTTCCCCTGATTGTTTAATGCACAAGGGACATGTCACCAGGTGAACAGAATACGTGAGGAGAGTGTGTTCCCCTGATGGTTTAATATACACGGGACATGTTACCAGGTGAACAGTATAAGTGAGGAGAGTGTGTTCCCCTGATTGTTTAATGCACACGGGACAGGTCACCAGGTGAACAGTATAAGTGAGGAGAGTGTGTTCCCATGACTTTTTAATGCACACGAGACATGTTACCAGGTGAACAGTAGAAGTGAGGAGAGTGTGTTCCCCTGATGGTTTCATATACATGGGACATGTTACCAGGTGAACAGTATAAGTGAAGAGAGTGTGTTCCCCTGATGGTTTAATATACACAGGATATGTTACCAGGTGAACAGTATAAGTGAGGAGAGTGTGTTCCCCTGAATGTTTAATTCACACGGGACATGTAACCAGGTGAACAGAATAGTGAGGAGAGTGTTTTCCCATGATGGTTTAAAGCCCACGGAACATGTTACCAGGTGAAAAGTATAAGTGAGGAGAGTGTGTTCCCATGATGGTTTAATATACATGGGACATGTTACCAGGTGAAAAGTAGAAGTGAGGAGAGTGTGTTCCCCTGATTGTTTAATACGCACGGGACATGTTACCAGGTGAACAGTATAAGTGAGGAGAGTGTGTTCCCCTGATGGTTTAATATACATGGGACATGTTACCAGGTGAACAAAATAAGTGAGGAGAGTGTGTTCCCCTGATTGTTTAATACGCACGGGACATGTCACCAGGTGAACAGTATAAGTGAGGAGAGTGTGTTCCCCTGATGGTTTAATAAACACGGGACATGTTACCAGGTGAACAAAATAAGTGAGGAGAGTGTGTTCCCCTGATTGTTTAATACGCACGGTACATGTCACCAGGTCAACAGTATAAGTGAGGAGAGTGTGTTCCCCTGAATATTTAATTCACACGGGACATGTTACCAGGTGAACAGAATAGTGAGGAGAGTGTTTTCCCATGATGGTTTAAAGCCCACGGGACATGTTACCAGGTGAAAAATATAAGTGAGGAGAGTGTGTTCCCCTGATTGTTTAATACGCACGGGACATGTCACCAGGTGAACAGTAGAAGTGAGGAGAGTGTGTTCCCCTGATGGTTTAATATACCCGGGACATGTTACCAGGTGAACAGTATAAGTGAGGAGAGTATGTTCCCCTGATTGTTAAATATACACGGGACATGTTACCAGGTGAACAGTATAAGTGAAGAGAGTGTGTTCCCGTGATGGTTTAATATACACGGGACAAGTTACCAGGTGAACAGTATAAGTGAGGAGAGTATGTTCCCCTGATTGTTAAATATACACGGGACATGTTACCAGGTGAACAGTATAAGTGAAGAGAGTGTGTTCCCGTGATGGTTTAATATACACGGGACAAGTTACCAGGTGAACAGTATAAGTGAGGAGAGGGTTTTTCCCCTGATGGTTTAATATACACGGGACATGTTACCAGGTGAACAGTATAAGTGAGGAGAGTGTGTTCCCCTGATGGTATAATATACACGGGACATGTTACCAGCTGAACAGTATAAGTGAGGAGAGGGCTTTCCCCTGATGGATTAATATACACGGGACATGTTACCAGGTGAACAGTATAAGTGAGGAGAGTGTGTTCCCCTGATTGTTTAATACTCACGGGAGATGTTACCAGATGAACAGTATAAGTGAGGAGAGGGCTTTCCCCTGATGGTTTAATATACACGGGACATGTTACCAGGTGAACAGTATAAGTGAGGAGAGTGTGTTCCCCTGATTGTTTAATACACACGGGACATGTTACCAGGTGAACAGTATAAGTGAGGAGAGTGTGTTCCCCTGATTGTTTAATATACACGGGACATGTTACCAGCTGAACAGTATAAGTGAGGAGAGTGAGTTCCCCTGATGGTTTAATATTCACAGGACATGTTACCTGGTGAAGAGTATATGTGAGGAGAATGTGTTCCCCTGATGGTTTAATATTCACAGGACATGTTACCTGGTGAAGAGTATATGTGAGGAGAATGTGTTCCCCTGATGGTTTAATGTACACAGGACATGTTACCAGGTGAAAAGTATAAGTGAGGAGAGTGAGTTCCCCTGATGGTTTAATATACACGAGACATGTTACCAGGTGAACAGTATATGTGAGGAGAGTGTGTTGCCCTGATGATTTGATATAAACGGGACATGTTACCAGGTGAAGAGCAGAAGTGAGGAGAGTGTGTTTCCCTGATTGTTTAATACACTCGGGACATGTCACCAGGTGAACAGTATAAGTGAGGAGAGTGTGTTCCCCTGATGGTTTAATATACACAGGTCATGTTGCCAGTTGAACTGTATAAGTGAGGAGATTGTGTTCCCCTGATGGTTTAATATACACGGGACACGTTACCTGATGAAGAGTATAAGTGAGGAGAGTGTGTTCCCCTAATTGTTTAATGCACACGGGATATGTCACCAGGTGAACAGTAGAAGTGAGGAGAGTGTGTTCCCCTGATTGTTTAATGCACACGGGACATGTTACCAGGTGAACAGCATAAGTGAGGAGAGTGTGTTCCCCTGACGGCTTAATATACACGGGACATGTTACCAAGTGAACAGTATAAGTGAGGAGAGTGAGTTCCCATGATGGTTTAACTCACACGGGACATGTTACCAGGTGAACAGTATAAGTGAGGAGAGTGTATTCCCCTGATGGTTTTATGCGCACGGGACATGTTACCAGGTGAAGAGTATAAGTGAGGAGAGTGTGTTCCCCTGATGGTTTAACATACACGGGACATGTCACCAGGTGAACAGTAGAAGTGAGGAGAGTGTATTCCCATGATGGTTTTATGCGCACGGGTCATGTTACCAGGTGAACAGTATAAGTGAGGAGATTGTGTCCCCCTGATGGTTTAATACACACAGGACATGTTACCAGGTGAACAGTATAAGTGAGGAGAGTGTGTTCCCCTGATGATTTAATATAAACGGGACATGTTACCAGGTGAAGAGCAGAAGTGAGGAGAGTGTGTTTCCCTGATTGTTTAATACACTCGGGACATGTCACCAGGTGAACAGTATAAGTGAGGAGAGTGTGTTCCCCTAATTGTTTAATACACTCGGGACATGTCACCAGGTGAACAGTATAAGTGAGGAGAGTGTTTTCCCCTGATGGTCTAATATACACGGGACATGTTACCAGGTGAACAGTATAAGTGAGGAGAGTGTGTTCCCCTGATTGATTAACACGCACGGGACTTGTAACCAGGTGAACAGTATAAGTGAAGAGAGTGTGTTCCCCTGATTGTTTAACACTGACTGGAAATCTTACCATGTGAACAGTTTAAGGGAGGAGAGTGTGTTCCCCTGATTGTTTAATATACATGTGACAAGTTACCATGTAAACAGTATAAGTGAGGAGAGTGTGTTCCCCTGATGGTTTAAAATACACAGGTCATGTTACCAGGTAAACAGTGTAAGTGAGGAGAGTGTGTTCCACAGATGGTTTAATACTGACGGGACATGTTACCAGATGAACAGTATATGTGAGGAGAGTGTGTTCCCCTGATGGTTTAATATACACGGGACATGTTCCCAGGAGAACAGTATAAGTGAAGAGAGTGTGTTCCCCTGATGGTTTAATATACATGGGACATGTTACCAGGTAAACAGTATAAGTGAGGAGAGTGTGTTCCCCTGATTGTTTAATACACACAGGGCATGTCAACAGGTAAACAGTATAAGTGAGGAGAGTGTGTTCCCCAGATTGTTTAATACTGACGGGGCATGTCACCATGTGAACAGTTTAAGTGAGGAGAGTGTGTTCCCCTGATGGTTTAATACACACAGGGCATGTCAACAGGTAAACAGTATAAGTGAGGAGAGTGTGTTCCCCTGATTGTTTAATACTGACGGGACATGTCACCATGTGAACAGTTTAAGGGAGGAGATTGTGTTCCCCTGATGGTTTAATACGCACGGGACATGTTACCAGGTGAACAGAAAAGGGAGGAGAGTGTCTTCCCCTGATGGTTTAATACCGACGGGACATGTCACCAGGTGAACAGTATAAATGAAGACAGTGAGTTCCCCTGATGCTTTAATACACACAGGACATGTCAACAGGTGAACAGTATAAGTGAGGAGAGTGTGTTCCCCTGATGGTTTAATACTGTCGGGACATTTCCCCAGGTGAACAGTATAAGTGAGGAGAGTGTGTTCCCCTGATGGTTTAATACACACGGGATATGTTACCAGGTGAACAATATAAGTGAGGAGAGTGTGTTCCCCTGATGGTTTAATACTGACAGAACATTTCCCCAGGTGAACAGTATAAGTGAGGAGAGTGTGTTCCCCTCATGGTTCAATATACACAGGGCATATTACCAGGTGAACAGTATAAGTGAGGAGAGTGTGTTCCCCTTATGGTTTAATACACACGGGACATGTTATCAGTTGAACAGTATAAGTGAGGAGAGTGTGTTCCCCTGATGGTTTAATATACACAGGGCATATTACCAGGTGAACAGTATAAGTGAGGAGAGTGTGTTCCCCTTATGGTTTAATACACACGGGACATGTTATCAGGTGAACAGTATAAGTGAGGAGAGTGTGTTCCCCTGATTGTTTAATGCACACGGGACATGTTACCAGGTGAACAGTATAAGTGAGGAGAGTGTGTTCCCCTGATGGTTTCATATACACGGGACATGTTACCAGGAGAACAGTATAAGTGAGGGGAGTGCTTTCCCCTGATGGTTTAATATTGACGGGACATGTTACCAGCTGAACAGTATAAGTGAAGAGAGTGAGTTCCCCTGATTGTTTAATACACACGGGACATGTAACCAAGTGAACAGTATAAGTGAGGTGAGTTTGTTTCCCTGATGATTTAATATACACAGGACATGTTACCAGGTGAACAGTATAAGTGAGGAGAGTGTGTTCCCCTGATTGTTTAATACACACGGGACATGTAACCAAGTGAACAGTATAAGTGAGGAGAGTGTGTTCCCCTGATTGTTTAATATGCATGTGACATGTTACCAGGTGAACAGTATAAGTGAGGAGAGTTTGTTTCCCTGATGATTTAATATACACAGGACATGTTACCAGGTAAACAGTGTAAGTGAGGAGAGTGTGTTCCACAGATGGTTTAATACTGACGAGACATGTTACCAGATGAACAGTATATGTGAGGAGAGTGTGTTCCCCTGATGGTTTAATATACACGGGACATGTTACCAGGTGAACAGGATAAGTGAGGAGAGTGTGTTCCCCTGATGGTATAATATACACGGGACATGTTACCAGGTGAACAGTATAAGTGAGGAGAGTGTGTTCCCCTGATGGTTTAATATACACGGGACATGTTACCAGGTGAACAGTATAAGTGAGGAGAGTGTGTTCCCCTGATGGTTTAATATACACGGGACATGTCAACAGGTGAACAGTATAAGTGAGGAGAGTGTGTTCCACAGATGGTTTAATACTGACGAGACATGTTACCAGATGAACAGTATATGTGAGGAGAGTGTGTTCCCCTGATGGTTTAATATACACGGGACATGTTACCAGGTGAACAGGATAAGTGAGGAGAGTGTGTTCCCCTGATGGTATAATATACACGGGACATGTTACCAGGTGAACAGTATAAGTGAGGAGAGTGTGTTCCCCTGATGGTTTAATATACACGGGACATGTCACCAGGTGAACAGTATAAGTGAGGAGAGTGTGTTCCCCTGATGCTTTAATACACACAGGACATGTCAACAGGTGAACAGTATAAGTGAGGAGAGTGTGTTCCCCTGATGGTTTAATACTGTCGGGACATTTCCCCAGGTGAACAGTATAAGTGAGGAGAGTGTGTTCCCCGGATGATTTAATACTGACAGAACATTTCCCCAGGTGAACAGTATAAGTGAGGAGAGTGTGTTCCCCTCATGGTTTAATACACACAGGACATGTCTACAGGTGAACAGTATAAGTGAGGAGAGTGTGTTCCCCTGAATGTTTAATACACACGGGACATGTAACCAAGTGAACAGTATAAGTGAGGAGAGTGTGTTCCCCTGATTGTTTAATAGTGACGGGACATGTTACCAGGTGAACAGTATAAGTGAGGAGAGTGTGTTCCCCTGAATGTTTAATACACACGGGACATGTTACCAGGTGAACAGTATAAGTGAGGAGAGTGTGTTCCCCTGATGGTTTAATATACACGGGACATGTTACCAGGTGAACAGTATAAGTGAGGAGAGTGTGTTCCCCTGATGGTTTAATATACACACGGGACATGTTACCAGGTGAACAGTATAAGTGAGGAGAATGTGTTCCCCTGATTGTTAATAATCACGGGACATGTTACCAGGTGAACAGTATAAGTGAGGAGAGTGTGTTCCCCTGATGGTTTAATATACATGGGATATGTTACCAGGTGAACAGTATAAGTGAGGAGAGTGTGTTCCCCCTGATGGTTTAATACACACAGTACATGTCAACAGGTGAACAGTATAAGTGAGGTGAGTGTATTCCCCGGATTGTTTAATAAACACGGGACATGTTACCAGGTGAACAGTATAAGTGAGGAGAATGTGTTCCCCTGATGGTTTAATACGCACGGGACTTTTTACCAGGTGAACAGTGTAAATGAGGAGAGTGAGATCCCCTGATGGTTTAATACAAAAAGGACATGTCAACAGGTGAACAGTATAAGTGAGGAGAGAGTGTTCCCTTAATGGTTTAACATACACGGGACATGTCACCAGGTGAACAGTATAAGTGAGGAGAGTGTATTCCCCTGATGGTTTAATATACCCGGGACATGTCATCAGGTGAACAGTATAAGTGAGGAGAGTGCTTTCCCCTGATGGTTTAATATACACGGGACATGTTACCAGGTGAACAGTATAAGTGAGGAGAGTGTTTTCCCCTGATGGTTTAATATACATGGGACATGTTACCAGCTGAACAGTATAAGTGAGGAAACTGTGTTCCCCTGATGGTTTAACATGCACGGGACATGTTACCAGGTCAACAGTATAAGTGAGGAGAGTGTGTTCCCCTGATAGTTTAATATACACGGGACATGTTACCAGGTGAACAGTATAAGTGAGGAGAGTGTGTTCCCCTGATGGTTTAATATACACGGGACATGTTACCAGGTGAACAGTATAAGTGAGGAGACTGTATTCCCCTGATGTTTTAATATACACGGGACATGTTAGCAGGTGAACAGTATAAGTGAGGAGAATGTGTTCCCCTGATGGTTTAATATACAGGAGACATGTTACCAGGTGAACCGTATAAGTGAGGAGAGTGTGTTCCCCTCATGGTTTAATATACACGGGATATGTTCCCAGGTGAACAGTATAAGTGAGGAGAGAGTGTTCCCCTGATGGTTTAATATACACAGGGCATATTACCAGGTGAACAGTATAAGTGAGGAGAGTGTGTTCCCCTTATGGTTTAATACACACGGGACATGTTACCAGGTGAACAGTATAAGTGAGAGTGTGTTCCCCTGATTGTTTAATGCACACAGGACATGTTACCAGGTGAACAGTATAAGTGAGGAGAGTGTGTTCCCCTGATTGTTTAATGCACACGGGACATGTTAGCAGGTGAACAGTATAAGTGTGGAGAGTGTGTTCCCCTGATGGGTTAATATACACGGGACATGTTACCAGGTGAACAGTATAAGTGAGGGGAGTGTATTCCCCTGATTGTTTAATGCACACGGGACATGTTACCAGGTGAACAGTATAAGTGCGGAGAGTGTGTTCCCCTGATGGTTTAACACGCACGGGACATGTTACCAGGTGAACAGTATAAGTGAGGAGAGTGTGTTCCCCTGATTGTTTAATACACACAGGGCATGTTACCAGGTGAACAGTATAAGTGAGGAGAGTGTGTTCCCCTGATGGTTTAATATACACGGGACATGTTCCCAGGTGAACAGTACAAGTGAGGAGAGTGCTTTCCCCTGATGGTTTAATATACACGGGACATGTTTCCAGGTGAACAGTATAAATGAGGAGAGTGTGTTCCCCTGATCGTTTAGCATACACGGGACATGTTACCAGGTGAACAGTATAAGTGAGGAGAGATTGTTACCCTGATTGTTTAGTACGCAAGGGACATGTCGCCAGGTGAACAGTATAAGTGAGGAGAGTGTGTTCCCCTGATGGTTTAACACGCACGGGACATGTTACCAGGTGAACAGTATAAGTGAGGAGAGTGTGTTCCCCTGATTGTTTAACACGCACGGGACATGTTACCAGGTGAACAGTATAAGTGAGGAGAGTGTGTTCCCCTGATGGTTTAATACGCACGGGACATGTTACCAGGTGAACAGTATAAGTGAGGAGAGTGCTTTCCCCAGATGGTTTAATATACACGGGACATGTTACCAGGTGAACAGTATAAGTGAGGAGAGTGAGTTCCCCTGATTGTTTAATATACCCGGGACATGTCATCAGGTGAACAGTATAAATGAGGAGAGTGTGTTCCCCTGATGGTTTAATATACACGGGACATGTTACCAGGTGAACAGTAAAAGTGAGGAGATTGCTTTCCCCTGATGGTTTAATATACACGGGACATGTTACCAGGTGAACTGCATAAGTGAGGAGAGTGTGTTCCCCTGATGGTTTAATGTACACGGGACATGTTACCAGGTGAACAGTATAAGTGAGGAGAGTGTGTTCCCCTGATGGTTTAATATACATGGGACATGTCACCAGGTGAACAGTATAAGTGAGGAAACTGTGTTCCCCTGATGGTTTAACATGCACGGGACATGTTACCAGGTCAACAGTATAAGTGAGGAGAGTGTGTTCCCCTGATGGTTTAATATACACGGGACATGTTACCAGGTGAACAGTATAAGTGAGGAGAGTGTGTTCCCCTGATGGTTTAATATACAGGGGACATGTTACCAGGTGAACAGTATAAGTGAGGAGACTGTATTCCCCTGATGTTTTAATATACATGGGACATGTTAGCAGGTGAACAGTATAAGTGAGGAGAGTGTGTTCCCCTGATGGTTTAATATACACGGGACATGTTAGCAGGTGAACAGTATAAGTGAGGAGAATGTGTTCCCCTGATGGTTTAATATACAGGAGACATGTTACCAGGTGAACCGTATAAGTGAGGAGAGTGTGTTCCCCTGATGGTTTAATATACACGGGATATGTTCCCAGGTGAACAGTATAAGTGAGGAGAGAGTGTTCCCCTGATGGTTTAATATACACAGGACATGTTATCAGGTGAACAGTATAAGTGAGGAGAGTGTGTTCCCCTTATGTTTTAATACACACGGGACATGTTACCAGGTGAACAGTATAAGTGAGGAGAGTGTGTTTCCCTGATTGTTTAATATACACAGGGCATATTACCAGGTGAACAGTATAAGTGAGGAGAGTGTGTTCCCCTTATGGTTTAATACACACGGGACATGTTACCAGGTGAATAGTATAAGTGAGGAGAGTGTGTTCCCCTGATTGTTTAATGCACACGGGACATGTTAGCAGGTGAACAGTATAAGTGAAGAGATTGTGTTCCCCTGATGGGTTAATATACACAGGACATGTTACCAGGTGAACAGTATAAGTGAGGAGAGTGTGTTCCCCTGAAGGTTTAATATACACAGGACATGTTACCAGGTGAACTGCATAAGTGAGGAGAGTGTGTTCCCCTGATGGTTTAATATACACGGGACATGTTCCCAGGTGAACAGTACAAGTGAGGAGAGTGCTTTCCCCTGATGGTTTAATATACATGGGACATGTTTCCAGGTGAACAGTATAAATGAGGAGAGTGTGTTCCCCTGATCGTTTAGCATACACGGGACATGTTTCCAGGTGAACAGTATAAGTGAGGAGAGTGTGTTCCCCTGATGGTTTAACACGCACGGGACATGTTACCAGGTGAACAGTATAAGTGAGGAGAGTGTGTTCCCCTGATTGTTTAACACGCACGGGACATGTTACCAGGTGAACAGGATAAGTGAGGAGACTGTGTTCCCCTGTTGGTTTAATATACATTGGACATGTTACCAGGTGAACAGTATAAGTGAGGAGAGTGAGTTCCCCTGATTTTTTAATATACCCGGGACATGTCACCAGGTGAACAGTAAAAGTGAGGAGATTGCTTTCCCCTGATGGTTTAATATACACGGGACATGTTACCAGGTGAACTGCATAAGTGAGGAGAGTGTGTTCCCCTGATGGTTTAATGTACACGGGACATGTTACCAGGTGAACAGTATAAGTGAGGAGAGTGTGTTCCCCTGATGGTTTAATATACATGGGACATGTTACCAGGTGAACAGTATAAGTGAGGAAACTGTGTTCCCCTGATGGTTTAACATGCACGGGACATGTTACCAGGTCAACAGTATAAGTGAGGAGAGTGTGTTCCCCTGATGGTTTAATATACACGGGACATGTTACCAGGTGAACAGTATAAGTGAGGAGACTGTATTCCCCTGATGTTTTAATATACATGGGACATGTTAGCAGGTGAACAGTATAAGTGAGGAGAATGTGTTCCCCTGATGGTTTAATATACAGGAGACATGTTACCAGGTGAACCGTATATGTGAGGAGAGTGTGTTCCCCTGATGGTTTAATATACACGGGATATGTTCCCAGGTGAACAGTATAAGTGAGGAGAGAGTGTTCCCCTGATGGTTTAATATACACAGGACATGTTATCAGGTGAACAGTATCAGTGAGGAGAGTGTGTTCCCCTGATGGTTCAATATACACGGGACATGTTATCAGGTGAACAGTATAAGTGAGGAGAGTGTGTTCCCCTGATGGTTTAATATTCACGGGACATGTTACCAGGTGAACAGTATAAGTGAGGGGAGTGTGTTCCCCTGATTGTTTAATACTCACGGGACATTTCCCCAGGTGAACAGTATAAGTGAGGAGAGTGAGTTCCCCTGATTGTTTAATACACACGGGACATGTTAGCAGGTGAACAGTATAAGTGAGGTGAGTGTGTTCCCCCGATTGTTTAATACACACGGGACATGTAACCAAGTGAACAGTATAAGTGAGGTGAGTGTGTTCCCCTGATTGTTTAATACACACGGGACATGTAACCAAGTGAACAGTATAAGTGAGGTGAGTGTGTTCCCCTGATGGGTTAATACGCACGGGACATGTCAACAGGTGAACAGTATAAGAGAGGAGAGTGTGTTCCCCTGATGGTTTAATACTGACGGGACATTTCCCCAGGTGAACAGTATAAGTGAGGAGAGTGAGTTCCCCTGATTGTTTAATACACACGGGACATGTAACCAAGTGAACAGTATAAGTGAGGTGAGTGTGTTCCCCCGATTGTTTAATACGCACGGGACATGTTACCAGGTGAACAGTATAAGTGAGGAGAGTGTGTTCCCTTGATTGTTTAACACGCACGGGACATGTTACCAGGTGAACAGCATAAGTGAGGAGAGTGTGTTTCCCTGATGGTTTAATATACACAGGACATGATACCAGGTGAACAGCATAAGTGAGGAGAATGTGTTCCCCTGATGGTTTAATATACAAGGGACATGATACCAGGTGAACATTATAAGTGAGGAGAATGTGTTCCCCTGATGGTTTAATATACAAGGGACATGATACCAGGTGAACAGTATAAGTGAGGAGAGTGTGTTCCCCTGATGATTTAATATACATGTGACATGTTACCATGTAAACAGTATAAGTGAGGAGAGTGTGTTCCCCTGATGGTTTAAAATACACAGGTCATGTTACCAGGTGAACAGTGTAAGTGAGGAGAGTGTGTTCCACAGATGGTTTAATAATGACGGGACATGTTACCAGATGAACGGTATATGTGAGGAGAGTGTGTTCCCCTGATGGTTTAATATACACAGGACATGTTACCAGGTGAACAGTATAAGTGAGGAGAGTGCTTTGCCCTGATGGTTTAATATACACGGGACATGTTACCAGGTGAACAGGATAAGTGAGGAGAGTGTGTTCCCCTGATGGTATAATATACACGGGACATGTTACCAGGTGAACAGCATAAGTGAGGAGAAGGCTTTCCCCTGATGGTTTAATATACACGGGACACGATACCAGGTGAACAGTATAAGTGAAGAGAGTGTGTTCCCCTGATGGTTTAATATACATGGGACATGTTACCAGGTGAACAGTATAAGTGAAGAGAGTGTGTTCCCCTGATTGTTTAATACACACAGGACATGTTACCAGGTAAACAGTATAAGTGAGGAGAGTGTGTTCCCCAGATTGTTTAATACTGACGGGGCATGTCACCATGTGAACAGTTCAAGTGAGGAGAGTGTGTTCCCCTGATGGTTTAATACACACAGGGCATGTCAACAGGTAAACAGTATAAGTGAGGAGAGTGTGTTCCCCTGATTGTTTCATACTGACGGGACATGTCACCATGTGAACAGTTTAAGGGAGGAGATTGTGTTCCCCTGATGGTTTAAAACGCACGGGACATGTTACCAGGTGAACAGAAAAGGGAGAAGAGTGTCTTCCCCTGATGGTTTAATACCGACGGGACATGTCACCAGGTGAACAGTATAAATGAGGACAGTGAGTTCCCCTGATGCTTTAATACTCACAGGACATGTCAACAGGGGAACAGTATAAGTGAGGAGAGTGTGTTCCCCAGATGGTTTAATACTGACAGAACATTTCCCCAGGTGAACAGTATAAGTGAGGTGAGTGTGTTCCCCTCATGGTTTAATACACACGGGACATGTAACCAAGTGAACAGCATAAGTGAGGAGAGTGTGTTCCCCTGATTGTTAATAATCACGGGAGATGTTACCAGGTGAGCAGTATAAGTGAGGAGAGTGTGTTCCCCTGATGGTTTAACACGCACGGGACGTGTCACCAGGTGAAGAGCAGAAGTGAGGAGAGTGTGTTCCCCTGATGGTTTAATATACATGGGACATGTTACCAGGTGAACAGTATAAGTGAGGAGAGTGTGTTCCCCCTGATGGTTTAATACACACAGTACATGTCAACAGGTGAACAGTATAAGTGAGGTGAGTGTATTCCCCGGATTGTTTAATAATCACGGGACATGTTACCTGGTGAACAGCATAAGTGAGGAGAGTGTGTTCCCCTGATTGTTTAATACTCACGGGAGATGTTACCAGGTGAACAGTATAAGTGAGGAGAGTGTGTTCCCCTGATGGTTTAATATACACGGGACTTATTACCAGGTGAACAGTAGAAGTGAGGAGAGAGCTTTCCCCTGATGGTTTAATATACACGGGACATGTTACCAGGTGAACAGAAAAGGGAGGAGAGGGTCTTCCCCTGATGGTTTAATACTGACGGGACATGTCACCAGGTGAACAGTATAAGTGAGGAGAGTGAGTTCCCCTGATTGTTTCATGCACACGGGACATGTTACCAGGTGAACAGTATAAGTGAGGAGAGTGTGTTCCCCCGATTGTTTAATACGCACGGGACATGTTACCAGGTGAACAGTATAAGTGAGGAGAGTCTGTTCCCCTGATGGTTTAATATACACGGGACATGATACCAGGTGAACATTATGAGTGAAGAGAATGTGTTCCCCTGATGATTTAATATACACGGGACATGTTACCAGGTGAGCAGTATAAGTGAGCAGAGTGTGTTCCCCTGATTGTTTAATACTAACGGGAGATGTTACCAGGTGAACAGTATAAGTGAGGAGAGTGTGTTCCCCTGATTGTTTAATACGCACGGGACATGTTACCAGGTGAACAGTATAAGTGAGGAGAGGGCTTTCCCCTGATGGTTTAATATACACGGGACATGTTACCAGGTGAACAGAAAAGGGAGGAGAGGGTCTTCCCCTGATGGTTTAATACTGACAGGACATGTCACCAGGTGAACAGTATAAGTGAGGAGAGTGAGTTCCCCTCATTGTTTAATATACACGGGACATGTTAGCAGGTGAACAGCGTAAGTGAGGAGAGTGTGTTCCCCTGATTGTTAAATATACACGGGACATGTCACCAGGTGAACAGTATAACTGAGGAGAGTGTGTTCCCCTGATGGTTTAAAACACACGACATGTCAACAGGTGAACAGTATAAGTGAGGAGAGAGTGTTCCCCTGATGTTTTAACACGCACAGGACATGTTACCAGGTGAACAGTATAAGTGAGGAGAGTGTGTTCCCCTGATTGCTTAATATACACGGGACATGTTACCAGGTGAACAGTATAAGTGAGGACAGTGTGTTCCCCTGATGATTTAATATACATGGGACATGTTACCAGGTGAACAGTATAAGTGAGGACAGTGTGTTCCCCTGATGGTTTAATATACACGGGACATGTTACCAGGTGAACAGTATAAGTGAGGACAGTGTGTTCCCCTGATGGTATAATATACACGGGACATGTTACCAGGTGAACAGTATAATTGAGGAGAGGGCTTTCCCCTGATGGTTTAATATACACGGGTCATGTTACCAGGTGAAAAGTATATGTGAAGAGAGTGTGTTCCCCTGATGGTTTAATATACATGGGACATGTTTGCAGGTGAACAGTATAAGTGAAGAGAGTGTGTTCCCCTAATTGTTAAATATACACGGGACATGTTACCAGGTGAACAGTATATGTGAGGACACTGAGTTCCCCTGATGGTTTAATACACACGGGTCATGTTACCAGGTGAAAAGTATATGTGAAGAGAGTGTGTTCCCCTGATGGTTTAATATACATGGGACATGTTTGCAGGTGAACAGTATAAGTGAAGAGAGTGTTTTCCCCTGATGGTTTAATATACATGGGACATGTTGCCAGGTGAACAGTATAATTGAGGAGAGTGTGTTCCCCTGATGGTTTAATATACATGGGACATGTTACCAGGTGAATAGTATAAGTGAGGAGAGTGTGTTCCCCTGATGGTTAAATATACATGGGACATGTTACCAGGTGAACAGTATAAGTGAGGAGAGTGTGTTCCCCTGATGGTTTAATACACACGGGTCATGTTACCAGGTGAAAAGTATATGTGAGGACACTGAGTTCCCCTGATGGTTTAATACACACGGGTCATGTTACCAGGTGAAAAGTTTATGTGAAGAGAGTGTGTTCCCCTGATGGTTTAATATACATGGGACATGTTTGCAGGTGAACAGTATAAGTGAAGAGAATGTGTTCCCCTGATTGCTTAATATACACGCGACATGTTACCAGGTGAACAGTATAATTGAGGAGAGGGCTTTCCCCTGATGGTTTAATATACACGGGTCATGTTACCAGGTGAAAAGTATATGTGAAGAGAGTGTGTTCCCCTGATGGTTTAATATACATGGGACATGTTTGCAGGTGAACAGTATAAGTGAAGAGAGTGTGTTCCCCTAATTGTTAAATATACACGGGACATGTTACCAGGTGAACAGTATATGTGAGGACACTGAGTTCCCCTGATGGTTTAATACACACTGGTCATGTTACCAGGTGAAAAGTATATGTGAAGAGAGTGTGTTCCCCTGATGGTTTAATATACATGGGACATGTTTGCAGGTGAACAGTATAAGTGAAGAGAGTGTTTTCCCCTGATGGTTTAATATACATGGGACATGTTGCCAGGTGAACAGTATAATTGAGGAGAGTGTGTTCCCCTGATGGTTTAATATACATGGGACATGTTACCAGGTGAATAGTATAAGTGAGGAGAGTGTGTTCCCCTGATGGTTAAATATACATGGGACATGTTACCAGGTGAACAGTATAAGTGAGGAGAGTGTGTTCCCCTGATGGTTTAATACACACGGGTCATGTTACCAGGTGAAAAGTATATGTGAGGACACTGAGTTCCCCTGATGGTTTAATACACACGGGTCATGTTACCAGGTGAAAAGTTTATGTGAAGAGAGTGTGTTCCCCTGATGGTTTAATATACACGGGACATGTTATCAGGTGAACAGTATAAGTGAGGAGAGTGTGTTCCCCTGATGGTTTAATATACTTGGGACATGTTACCAGGTGAACAGTATAAGTGAGGAGAGTGTGTTCCCCTGATTGTTAAATATACACGGGACATGTTACCAGGTGAATAGTATAAGTGAGGAGAGTGTGTTCCCCTGATGGTTAAATATACACGGAACATGTTACCAGGTGAACAATATAAGTGAGGAGAGTGTGTTCCCCTGATGGTTTAATACGCACGGGACATGTTGCCAGGTGAACAGTATAAGTTAGGAGAGTGTGTTCCCAGGATGGTTTAATATACACTGGACATGTTACCAGGTGAACAGTATAAGTGAGGAGACTGTATTCCCCTGATGGTTCAATTTACACGGGACATGTTAGCAGGTGAACAGTATAAGTGAGGAGAGTGTGTTCCCCTGATGGTTTAATATACACGGGACATGTTACCAGGTGAACAGTATAAGTGAGGAGAGTGTGTTCCCCTGATGGTTTAATATACACGGGACATGTTACCAGGTGAACAGTATAAGTGAGGAGAGTGTGTTCCCCTGATGGTTTAATATACACGGGACATGTTACCAGGTCAAAAGTATAAGTGAGGAGAGAGTGATCCCCTGATGGTTTAATATACACGGGACATGTTACCAGGTGAAAAGTATGAGTGAGGAGAGTGTGTTCCCCTGATGGTTTAATATACACGGGACATGTTGCGAGGTGAACAGTATAAGTGAGGAGAGTGTGTTCCACTGATGGTTTAATATACACGGGACATGTTACCAGGTGAACAGTATAAGTGAGGAGAGTGTATTCCCCTGATGGTTTAATATACACGGGACTTATTACCAGGTGAACAGTATAAGTGAGGAGAGGGCTTTCCCCTGATGGTTTAATATACACGGGACATGTTACCAGGTGAACAGTATAAGTGAGGACAGTGAGTTCCCCTGATGGTTTAATACACACGGGACATGTTACCAGGTGAACAGAAAAGGGAGGAGAGTGTCTTCCCCTGATGGTTTAATACTGACGGGACATGTCACCAGGTGAACAGTATAAGTGAGGAGAGTGTGTTCCCCTGATGGTTTAACACGCACAGGACATGTTACCAGGTGAACAGTTTAAGTGAAGAGAGTGTGTTCCCCTGATGGTTTAACACGCACAGGACATGTTACCAGGTGAACAGTATAAGTGAAGAGAGCGTGTTCCCCTGATTGCTTAATATACGTGGGACATTTTACCAGGTGATGAGTATAAGTGAGGAGAGTGTGTTCCCCTGATGGTATAATATACACGGGACATGTTACCAGCTGAACAGTATAAGTGAGGAGAGTGTGTTCCCCTGATGGTTTAATATACACGGGACATGTTACCAGGTGAACAGTATAAGTGAGGAGAGTGTGTTCTCCTGATTGTTTAATATACACGGGACATTTTACCAGGTGAACAGTATAAGTGAGGAGAGTGTGTTCCCCTGATGGTTTAATATACACGGGACTTATTACCAGGTGAACAGTATAAGTGAGGAGAGGGCTTTCCCCTGATGGTTTAATATGCACGGGACATGTTACCAGGTGAACAGTATAAGTGAGGACAGTGAGTTCCCCTGATGGTTTAATACACACGGGACATGTTACCAGGTGAACAGAAAAGGGAGGAGAGTGTCTTCCCCTGATGGTTTAATACTGACGGGACATGTCACCAGGTGAACAGTATAAGTGAGGAGAGTGTGTTCCCCTGATGGTTTAATATACACGGGACATGTTACCAGGTCAAAAGTATAAGTGAGGAGAGAGTGATCCCCTGATGGTTTAATATACACGGGACATGTTACCAGGTGAAAAGTATGAGTGAGGAGAGTGTGTTCCCCTGATGGTTTAATATACACGGGACATGTTGCGAGGTGAACAGTATAAGTGAGGAGAGTGTGTTCCACTGATGGTTTAATATACACGGGACATGTTACCAGGTGAACAGTATAAGTGAGGAGAGTGTATTCCCCTGATGGTTTAATATACACGGGACTTATTACCAGGTGAACAGTATAAGTGAGGAGAGGGCTTTCCCCTGATGCTTTAATATACACGGGACATGTTACCAGGTGAACAGTATAAGTGAGGACAGTGAGTTCCCCTGATGGTTTAATACACACGGGACATGTTACCAGGTGAACAGAAAAGGGAGGAGAGTGTCTTCCCCTGATGGTTTAATACTGACGGGACATGTCACCAGGTGAACAGTATAAGTGAGGAGAGTGTGTTCCCCTGATGGTTTAACACGCACAGGACATGTTACCAGGTGAACAGTTTAAGTGAGGAGAGTGTGTTCCCCTGATGGTTTAACACGCACAGGACATGTTACCAGGTGAACAGTATAAGTGAAGAGAGCGTGTTCCCCTGATTGCTTAATATACGTGGGACATTTTACCAGGTGATGAGTATAAGTGAGGAGAGTGTGTTCCCCTGATGGTATAATATACACGGGACATGTTACCAGCTGAACAGTATAAGTGAGGAGAGTGTGTTCCCCTGATGGTTTAATATACACGGGACATGTTACCAGGTGAACAGTATAAGTGAGGAGAGTGTGTTCTCCTGATTGTTTAATATACACGGGACATTTTACCAGGTGAACAGTATAAGTGAGGAGAGTGTGTTCCCCTGATGGTTTAATATACACGGGACTTATTACCAGGTGAACAGTATAAGTGAGGAGAGGGCTTTCCCCTGATGGTTTAATATACACGGGACATGTTACCAGGTGAACAGTATAAGTGAGGACAGTGAGTTCCCCTGATGGTTTAATACACACGGGACATGTTACCAGGTGAACAGAAAAGGGAGGAGAGTGTCTTCCCCTGATGGTTTAATACTGACGGGACATGTCACCAGGTGAACAGTATAAGTGAGGAGAGTGTGTTCCCCTGATGGTTTAACACGCACAGGACATGTTACCAGGTGAACAGTTTAAGTGAGGAGAGTGTGTTCCCCTGATGGTTTAACACGCACAGGACATGTTACCAGGTGAACAGTATAAGTGAAGAGAGCGTGTTCCCCTGATTGCTTAATATACGTGGGACATTTTACCAGGTGATGAGTATAAGTGAGGAGAGTGTGTTCCCCTGATGGTATAATATACACGGGACATGTTACCAGCTGAACAGTATAAGTGAGGAGAGTGTGTTCCCCTGATGGTTTAATATACACGGGACATGTTACCAGGTGAACAGTATAAGTGAGGAGAGTGTGTTCTCCTGATTGTTTAATATACACGGGACATGTTACCAGGTGAACAGTATAAGTGAGGAGAGTGTGTTCCACTGATGGTTTAATATGCACGGGACATGTTACCAGGTGAACAGTATAAGTGAGGAGAGTGTGTTCCCCTGATGGTTTACTATACACGGGACATGTTACCAGGTGAACAGTATAAGTGAGGAGAGTGTGTTCCCCTGATTGTTTAATACACAAGGGACAT
The DNA here is from genome assembly GCF_036365525.1 of Heterodontus francisci. Lineage (NCBI taxonomy): Eukaryota > Metazoa > Chordata > Chondrichthyes > Heterodontiformes > Heterodontidae > Heterodontus > Heterodontus francisci. The sequence goes on along the minus strand of NW_027140589.1, from coordinate 5,920,975 downwards.
GTTACCAGGTGAACAGTATAAGTGAGGAGAGTGTGTTCCCCTGATGGTTTAATATGCACGGGACATGTTACCAGGTGAACAGTATAAGTGAGGAGAGTGTGTTCCCCTGATGGTTTAATATACACGGGACATGTTACCAGGTGAACAGTATAAGTGAGGAGAGTGTGTTCCCCTGATGGTTTAATATACACGGGACATGTTACCAGGTGAACAGTATAAGTGAGGACAGTGTGTTCCCCTGATGGTTTAATATACACGGGACATGTTACCAGGTGAACAGTATAAGTGAGGAGAGTGCGTTCCCCTGATGGTTTAATACTGACAGGACATTTCCCCACGTGAACAGTATAAGTGAGGAGAGTGTGTTCCCCTGATGGTTTAACACGCACAGGACATGTTACCAGGTGAACAGTATAAGTGAGGAGAGGGTGTTCCCCTGATGGTTTAATATACACGGGACATGTTACCAGCTGAACAGTATAAGTGAGGAGAGGGCTTTCCCTTGATGGTTTAATATACAAGGGACATGTTCCCAGGTGAACAGTATAAGTGAGGAGAGTGTGTTCCCCTGATGGTTTAATATACACGGGTCATATTACCTGGTGAACAGTATAAGTGAGGAGAGTGTGTTCCCCTGATTGTTTAATACTCACGGGAGTTGTTACCAGGTGAGCAGTATAAGTGAGGAGAGTGTGTTCCCCTGATGGTTTAACACGCACGGGACGTGTCAACAGGTGAAGAGTAGAAATGAGGAGAGTGTGTTCCCCTGATTGTTTAATACACACGGGACATGTTACCTGGTGAACAGTATATGTGAAGAGAGTGTATTCTCCTGATGGTTTAATATACAAGGGACATGTTACCAGGTGAACAGTATAAGTGAGGAGAGTGTGTTCCCCAGATGATTTAATATACACGGGACATGTTACCAGGTGAACAGTATAAGTGAGGAGAGTGTGTTCCCCTTATTGTTTAATATAAACGGGACATGTTACCAGGTGAACAGTATAAGTGAGGAGAGTGTGTTCCCCAGATGGTTTAATATACACGGGACATGTTACCAGGTGAACAGTATAAGTGAGGAGAGTGTGTTCCCCAGATGGTTTAATATACACGGGACATGTTACCAGGTGAACAGTATAAGTGAGGAGAGTGTGTTCCCCTTATTGTTAAATATAAACGGGACATGTTACCAGGTGAACAGTATAAGTGAGGAGAGTGTGTTCCCCAGATGGTTTAATATACCCGGGACTTGTTACAACGTGAACAGTATAAGTGAGGAGAGTGTGTTCCCCTGATTGTTTAATACACAAGGGACATGTTACCAGGTGAACAGTATATGTGAAGAGAGTGTTTTCCCCTGATTGTTTAATATACGTGGGACATGTTACCAGGTGAACAGTATAAGTGAGGACACTGTGTTCCCCTGATGGTTCAATATACACGGGACATGTTACCAGGTGAACAGTATAAGTGAGGAGAATGTATTCCCCTGATGGTTTAATATACACGGGACATGTTACCAGGTGAACCGTATAAGTGAGGAGAGTGTGTTCCCCTGATGGTTTAATATACACGGGACATGTTACCAGGTGAGCAGTATAAGTGAGGAGAGTGTGTTCCCCTGATGGTATAATATACACGGGACATGTTACCAGCTGAACAGCATAAGTGAGGAGAGGGCTTTCCCCTGATGGTTTAATATACACGGGACATGTTAGCAGGTGAACAGTAGAAGTGAGGAGAGTGTGTTCCCCTGATTGTTTAATACACACAGGACATGTTACCAGGTGAACAGTATAAGTGATGAGAGTGTGTTCCCCTGATGGTTTAATATACACGGGACATGTTACCAGGTGAAAAGTATAAGTGAGGAGAATGTGTTCCCCTGATGGTTTAATATACACGGGACATGTTACCAGGTGAAAAGTATAAGTGAGGTGAGTGTGTTCCCCTGATTGTTTAATACTCACGGGACATGTTACCAGGTGAGGAGTATAAGTGAGGAGAGTGCGTTCCCCTGATGGTTTAACATGCACGGGACGTGTCACCAGGTGAAGAGTATAAGTGAGGAGAGTGTGTTCCCCTTATTGTTAAATATAAACGGGACATGTTACCAGGTGAACAGTATAAGTGAGGAGAGTGTGTTCCCCAGATGGTTTAATATACACGGGACTTGTTACAACGTGAACAGTATAAGTGAGGAGAGTGTGTTCCCCTGATTGTTTAATACACAAGGGACATGTTACCAGGTGAACAGTATATGTGAAGAGAGTGTGTTCCCCTGATTGTTTAATATACGTGGGACATGTTACCAGGTGAACAGTATAAGTGAGGACACTGTGTTCCCCTGATGGTTCAATATACACGGGACATGTTACCAGGTGAACAGTATAAGTGAGGAGAATGTATTCCCCTGATGGTTTAATATCCACGGGACATGTTACCAGGTGAACCGTATAAGTGAGGAGAGTGTGTTCCCCTGATGGTTTAATATACACGGGACATGTTACCAGGTGAGCAGTATAAGTGAGGAGAGTGTGTTCCCCTGATGGTATAATATACACGGGACATGTTACCAGCTGAACAGTATAAGTGAGGAGAGGGCTTTCCCCTGATGGTTTAAAATACACGGGACATGTTACCAGGTGAACAGTATAAGTGAGGAGAGTGTGTTCCCCTGATGGTATAATATACACGGGACATGTTACCAGCTGAACAGTATAAGTGAGGAGAGGGCTTTCCCCTGATGGTTTAATATACACGGGACATGTTAGCAGGTGAACAGTATAAGTGAGGAGAGTGTGTTCCCCTGATGGTTTAATATACACGGGACATGTTACCAGGTGAACAGTATAAGTGATGAGAGTGTGTTCCCCTGATGGTTTAATATACATGGGACATGTTACCAGGTGAAAAGTATAAGTGAGGAGAATGTGTTCCCCTGATGGTTTAATATACACGGGACATGTTACCAGGTGAAAAGTATAAGTGAGGCGAGTGTGTTCCCCTGATTGTTTAATACTCACGGGACATGTTACCAGGTGAGGAGTATAAGTGAGGAGAGTGCGTTCCCCTGATGGTTTAACATGCACGGGACGTGTCACCAGGTGAAGAGTAGAAGTGAGGAGAGTGTCTTCCCCTGATGGTCTAATATACACGGGACATGTTACCAGGTGAAGAGTAGAAGTGAGGAGAGTGTGTTCCCCTGATTGTTTAATATACACGGGACATGTTAGCAGGTGAACAGTATAATTGAGGAGAATGTGTTCCCCTGATGGTTAAATATACACGGGACATGTTACCAGGTGAACAGTATAAGTGAGGAGAGTCTGTTCCCCTGATGGTTTAATATACACGGGACATGTTACTAGGTGAACAGTATAAGTGAGGAGAGTGTGTTCCCCTGATGGTTTAATATACACGGGACATGTTACCAGGTGAACAGTATAAGTGAGGAGAGTGTGTTCCCCTGACAGTTTAATACACACGGCACATGTTGCCAGGTGAAGAGTATAAGTGAAGAGAGTGTGTTCCCCTGATGGTTTAATACACACGGGACATGTTACCAGGTAAACAGTGTAAGTGAGGAGAGTGAGTTCCCCTGATGGTTTAATACAAACAGGACATGTTAACAGGTGAACAGTGTAAGTGAGGAGAGTGAGTTCCCCTGATTGTTTAATATACACGGGACATGTTAGCAGGTGAACAGTATAAGTGAGGAGAATGTATTCCCCTGATGGTTTAATATACACGGGACATGTTACCAGGTGAACAGTATAAGTGAGGAGAGTGTGTTCCCCTGATGGTTTAATATACACAGGACATGTTACCAGGTGAACAGTATAAGTGAGGAGAGTGAGTTCCCCTGATGGTTTAATATACATGGGACATGTTACCATGTGAACAGGATAAGTGAGGAGAGTGTGTTCCCCTGATGGTTTAATATACACAGGACATGTTACCAGGTGAACAGTATAAGTGAGTAGAGTGTGTTCCCCTGATGGTTTAATATACACAGGACATGTTACCAGATGAACAGTATAAGTGAGGAGAGTGTGTTCCCCTGATGGTTTAATATACATGGGACATGTTACCATGTGAACAGGATAAGTGAGGAGAGTGTGTTCCCCTGATGGTTTAATACTCACGGGACATGTTACCAGGTGAACAGTATAAGTGAGGAGAGTGTGTTCCCCTGATGGTTTAATATACATGGGACATGTTACCATGTGAACAGGATAAGTGAGGAGAATGTGTTCCCCTGATGGTCTAATATACACGGGACATGTTACCAGGTGAACAGTATAAGTGAGGAGAGTGTGTTCCAATGATTGTTTAACATGCACGGGACGTGTCACCAGGTGAACAGTATCAGTGAGGAGAATGTGTTCCCCTGATGGTTTAATATACACAGGACATGTTACCAGGTGAACAGTATAATTGAGGAGAGTGTGTTCCCCTGATGGTTTAACACGCACGGGACGTGTCACCAGGTGAAGTGTAGAAGTGAGGAGAGTGTGTTCCCCTGATGGTTTAATATACACAGGACATGTTACCAGGTGAACAGTATAAGTGAGTAGAGTGTGTTCCCCTGATGGTTTAATATACACAGGACATGTTACCTGGTGAACAGTATATGTGAAGAGTGTGTGTTCCCCTGATGGTTTAATATACACGGGACATGTTACCAGGTGAACAGTATAAGTGAAGAGAGCGTGTTCCCCTGATTGTTTAATATACGTGGGACATGTTACCAGGTGAACAGTATAAGTGAAGAGAGCGTGTTCCCCTGATTGTTTAATATACGTGGGACATGTTACCAGGTGACGAGTATAAGTGAGGAGAGTGTGTTCCCCTGATGGTTTAATATACACGGGACATGTAAACAGGTGAACAGTATAAGTGAGGAGAGTGTGTTCCCCTGATGGTTTAATATACACGGGACATGTAAACAGGTGAACAGTATAAGTGAGGAGAGTGTGTTCCCCTGATTGTTAAATATACACGGGACATGTTACCAGCTGAACTTTATAAGTGAGGAAAGTGTGTTCCCCTCATGGTTTAATATACACGGGACATGTTGCCAGGTGAGCAGTATAAGTGAGGAGAGTGTGTTCCCCTGATGGTTTAATATACATGGGACATGTTACCAGGTGAACAGTATAAGTGAAGAGAGCGTGTTCCCCTGATTGTTTAATATACGTGGGACATGTTACCAGGTGACGAGTATAAGTGAGGAGAGTGTTTTCCCCTGATGGTTTAATATACACGGGACATGTTACCAGGTGAACAGTATAAGTGATGAGACTGTATTCCCCTGATGGTTCAATATACACGGGACATGTTAGCAGGTGAACAGTATTAGTGAGGAGAGTGTGTTCCCCTGATGGTTTAATACACCCGGGACATGTTACCAGGTGAACTGTATAAGTGAGGAGAGTGTGTTCCCCTGATGGTTTAATATACACGGGACATGTTACCAGGTGAACAGTATAAGTGAGGAGAGTGTGTTCCCCTGATGGTTTAATATACACAGGACATGTTTCCAGGTGAACATTATATGTGAGGAGAGTGTGTTCCCCTGATGGTTTAATACACACGGGACATGTTACCAGGTGAGCAGTATAAGTGAGGAGAGTGTGTTCCCCTGATGGTTTAATATACACGGGACATGTTACCAGCTGAACAGCATAAGTGAGGAGAAGGCTTTCCCCTGATGGTTTAATATACATGGGACATGTTACCAGGTGAACAGAATAAGTGAAGAGAGCCTGTTCCCCTGATTGCTTAATATACGTGGGACATGTTACAAGGTGACGAGTATAAGTGAGGAGAGTGTTTTCCCCTCATTCTTTAATATACACGGGACATGTTAGCAGGTGAACAGTATCAGTGAGGAGAATGTGTTCCCCTGATGGTTTAAAATACACGGGACATGTTACCAGGTGAACAGTATAAGTGAGGAGAGTGTGTTCCCCTGATTGTTAAATATAAACGGGACATGTTACCAGGTGAACAGTATAAGTGAGGAGAGTGTGTTCCCCAGATGGTTTAATATACACGGGACATGTTAACAGGTGAACAGTATAAGTGAGGAGAGTGTGTTCCCCAGATGGTTTAATATACACGGGACATGTTAACAGGTGAACAATATAAGTGAGGAGAGTGTGTTCCCCTGATGGTTTAATACGCACGGGACATGTTACCAGGTGAAGAGTAGAAGTGAGGAGAGTGTGTTCCCCTGATTGTTTAATATACACGGGACATGTTAACAGGTGAACAATATAAGTGAGGAGAGTGTGTTCCCCAGATGGTTTAATATACACGGGACATGTTAACAGGTGAACAATATAAGTGAGGAGAGTGTGTTCCCCTGATGGTTTAATACACACAGGACATGTTACCAGGTGAACAGTATAAGTGAGGAGAGTGTGTTCCCCTGATTGTTTAATACACACGGGACATGTTACCAGGTGAACAGTATAAGTGAAGAGAGCGTGTTCCCCTGATTGTTTAATATACACGGGACATGTTACCAGGTGAACAGTATAAGTGAAGAGAGCGTGTTCCCCTGATTGTTTAATACACACGGGACATGTTACCAGGTGAACAGTATAAGTGAAGAGAGCGTGTTCCCCTGATTTTTTAATATTCACGGGACATGTTACCAGGTGAACAGTATATGTGAAGAGAGTGTGTTCCCCTAATGGTTTAATATACATGGGACATGTTACCAGGTGAACAGTATAAGTGAAGAGAGCGTGTTCCCCTGATTGTTTAATATACGTGGGACATGTTACCAGGTGACGAGTATAAGTGTGGAGAGTGTGTTCCCCTGATGGTTTAATATACACGGGACATGTAAACAGGTGAACAGTATAAGAGAGGAGAGTGTGTTCCCCTGATGGTTTAATATTCACGGGACATGTAAACAGGTGAACAGTATAAGTGAGGAGAGTGTGTTCCCCTGATTGTTAAATATACACGGGACATGTTACCAGCTGAACTGTATAAGTGAGGAAAGTGTGTTCCCCTCATGGTTTAATATACACGGGACATGTAAACAGGTGAACAGTATAAGTGAGGAGAGTGTGTTCCCCTGATGGTTTAAAATGCACCGGACGTGTCACCAGGTGAAGAGTAGAAGTGAGGAGAAGCTGTTCCCCTGATTGTTTAATACACACGGGACATGTTACCAGGTGAACAGTATATGTGAAGAGAGTGTGTTCCCCTAATGGTTTAATATACACGGGACATGTTAGCAGGTGAACAGTATAAGTGAGGAGACTGTGTTCCCCTGATTGTTTAATATACGTGGGACATGTTACCAGGTTACCAGTATAAGTGAGGAGAGTGTGTTCCCCTGATGGTTTAATATACACGGGACATGTAAACAGGTGAACAGTATAAGAGAGGAGAGTGTGTTCCCCTGATGGTTTAATATACACGGGACATGTAAACAGGTGAACAGTATAAGTGAGGAGAGTGTGTTCCCCTGATTGTTAAATACACACGGGACATGTTACCAGCTGAACTGTATAAGTGAGGAAAGTGTGTTCCCCTCATGGTTTAATTTACACGGGACATGTTGCCATTTGAGCAGTATAAGTGAGGAGAGTGTGTTCCCCTGATGGTTTAACACGCACTGGACGTGTCACCAGGTGAAGAGTAGAAGTGAGGAGAGTGTGTTCCCCTGATTGTTTAATATACATGGGACATGTTACCAGGTGAACAGTATAAGTGAGCAGAGTGTGTTCCCCTGATGGTTTAATATACACGGGACATGTTACCAGGTGAACAGTATAAGTGATGAGACTGTATTCCCCTGATGGTTCAATATACACGGGACATGTTAGCAGGTGAACAGTATAAGTGAGGAGAGTGTGTTCCACTGATGGTTTAATGCACACGGGACATGTTACCAGGTGAACAGTATAAGTGAGGAGAATGTGTTCCCCTCATGGTTTAATATACACGGGACATGTCACCAGGTGAACAGTATAAGTGAGGAGAGTGTGTTCCCCTGATTGTTTAATACGCAGGGGACATGTTACCAGATGAACAGTATAAGTGAGGAGAGTGTGTTCACCTGATTGTTTAATGCACACGGGACATGTTACCAGATGAACAGTATAAGTGAGGAGAGTGTGTTCCCCTGATGGTTTAATATACGTGGGACATGTCACCAGGTGAACAGTATAAGTGAGGAGAGTGTGTTCCCCTGATGGTTTAATATACGTGGGACATGTCACCAGGTGAACAGTATAAGTGACGAGAGTGTGTTGCCCTGATGGTTTAATATACACACGACATGTTACCAGGGGAAGAGTATAAGAGAGGAGAGTGTGTTCCCCTGATTGTTTAATACGCACGGGACATGTTACCAGATGAACAGTATAAGTGAGGAGAGTGTGTTCCCCTGATTTTTTAATGCACACGGGACATGTTACCAGGTGAACAGCAGAAGTGAGGAGAGTGTGTACCCCTGATGGTTTCATATACATGGGACATGTTAACAGGTGAACAGTATAAGTGAAGAGAGTGTGTTCCACTGATGGTTTAATATACATGGGACATGTTACCAGGTGAACAGTATAAGTGAGGAGAGTGTGTTCCCCTGATTGTTTAATGCACACGTGTCATGTTACCAGGTGAACAGAATAGTGAGGAGAGTGTTTTCCCCTGATTGTTTAATGCACACGGGACACGTCACCAGGTGAACAGTATAAGTGAGGAGAGTGTGTTCCCCTGATTGTTTAATACACACGGGACATGTTACCAGGTAAACAGTGTAAGTGAGGAGAGTGTGTTCCGCTGATTGTTTAATACGCACGGGACATGTTACCAGGTGAACAGTATAAGTGAGGAGAGTGTGTTGCCCTGATTGTTTAATGCACACGGGACATGTCACCAGGTGAACAGTATAAGTGAGGAGAGTGTGTTCCCCTGACTGTTTAATGCACACGGGACATGTCACCAGTTGAACAGAATAAGTGAGGAGAGTGTGTTCCCCTGATTGTTTAATGCACACAGGACATGTTACCAGGTGAACTCGATAAGTGAGGAGAGTGTGTTCCCCTTATTGTTTAATACATACGGGACATGTTACCAGGTGAACAGTATAAGTGAGGAGAGCGTGTTCCCCTGATTGTTTAATACGCATGGGACATGTTACCAGATGAACAGTATAAGTGAGGAGAGTGTGTTCCCCTGATGTTTAATATACACGGGACATGTTACCAGGTGAACAGTATAAGTGAGGAGAGTGTGTTCCCCTGATTGTTTAATACGCACGGGACATGTTACCAGGTGTACAGGATAAGTGAGGAGAATGTATTCCCCTGATGGTTTAATACACACGGGACATGTTACCAGGTGAAGAGTATAAGTGAGGAGAGTGAGTTCCCCTGATTTTTTAATATACCCGGGACATGTCACCAGGTGTTCAGTATAAGTGAGGAGAGTGTGTTCCCCTGATGGTTTAATATACACGGGACATATTACCAGATGAACAGTATAAGTGAAGAGAGTGTGTTTCCCTGATTGTTTAATACACACGGGACATGTTACCTGGTGAACAGTATAATTGAGGAGACTGTGTTCCCCTGATTGTTTAATGCACACGGGACATGTCACCAGTTGAACAGTATAAGTGAGGAGAGGGCTTTCCCCTGATGGTTTAATACACACGGGACATGTTACCAGGTGAACAGTATAAGTGAGGAGAGTGTGTTCCCCTGATGGTTTAATACTCACGGGACATGTCACCAGGTGAACAGTATAAGTGAGGAGAGTGTGTTCCCCTGATGGTTTAAAACACACGACATGTCAACAGGTGAACAGCAAAAGTGAAGAGAGTGAGTTCCCCTGATTGTTTAATACGCTCGGGACATGATACCAGGTGAACAGTATAAGGGAGGAGAGTGTGTTCCCCTGATTGTTTAATACACACGTGACATGTCACCAGTTGAACAGTATAAGTGAGGAGAGTGTGTTCCCCTGATGGTTTAATACACACGGGACATGTTCCCAGGTGAAAAGTATAAGTGAGGAGAGTGTGTTCCCCTGATGGTTTAATATACACGGGACATGTTTCCAGGTGAACAGTATAAGTGAGGAGAGATTGTTACCCTGACTGTTTAGTACGCACGGGACATGTCACCGGGTGAACAGTATAAGTGAGGAGAGTGTGTTCCCCTGATTGATTAACACGCACGGGACATGTTACCAGGTGAACAGTATAAGTGAGGAGAGTGTGTTCCCCTGTTGGTTTAATATACCCGGGACATGTCACCAGGTGATCAGTATAAGTGAGGAGACTGTGTTCCCCTGATGATTTAATATACACGGGACATGTTACCAGGTGAACAGCATCAGTGAGGAGAGTGTTTTCCCCTGATGGTTTAATATACACGGGACATGTTAGCAGGTGAACAGTATAAGTGAGGAGAGTGCTTTCCCCTGATGGTTTAATATTCACGGGACATGTTACCAGGTGAACAGTATAAGTGAGGAGAGTGTGTTCCACTGATGGTTTAATGCACACGGGACATGTTACCAGGTGAACAGTATAAGTGAGGAGAGTGCTTTCCCCTGATGGTTTAATATTCACGGGACATGTTACCAGGTGAACAGTATAAGTGAGGAGAATGTGTTCCCCTGATGGTTTAACACGCACGGGACATGTCACCTGGTGAACAGTATAAGTGTGGAGAGTGTGTTCCCCTGATGGTTTAATATACACGGGACATGTCACCAGGTGAACAGTATAAGTGCGGAGAGTGTGTTCCCCTGATTGTTTAATACACACGGGACATGTCACCAGGTGAACAGTATAAGTGAGGAGAGTGTGTTCCCCTGATTGTTTAATACTCACGGGACATGTTGCCAGGTGAACAGTATAAGTGAGGAGAATGTGTTCCCCTGATGGTTTAACACGCACGGGACATGTTACCAGGTGAACAGTATAAGTGAGGAGAGTGTGTTCCCCTGATGGTTTAACACGCACGGGACATGTTACCAGGTGAACAGTATAAGTGAGGATAGTGTGTTCCCCTGATGGTTTAATATACACGGGACATGTTACCAGGTGAACAGTATAAGTGAGGAGATTGTATTCCCCTAATGGTTTAATATACACGGGACATGTTAGCAGTTGAACAGTATAAGTGAGGAGAATGTGTTCCCCTGATGGTTTAATATACACAGGACATGTTACCAGGTGAACAGTATAAGTGAGGAGACTGTGTTCCCCTCATGCTTTAATACAGTCGGGACATGTTATCAGGTGAACAGTATAAGTGAGGAGAGTGTGATCCAATGATTGTTTAATACTGACGGGATGTGTCACCAGGTGAAGAGTAGAAGTGAGGAGAGTGTGTTCCCCTAATGGTTTAATATACGCGGGACATGTTACCAGGTGAACAGCATAAGTGAAGAGAATGTGTTCCCCTGATTGTTTTATACACACGGGACATGTTACTAGGTGAACAGTATAAGTGAGGAGAGTGTGTTCCCCTGATGGTTTAATATACATGGGACATGTTACCAGGTGAACAGTATAAGTGAGGAGAGTGTGTTCCCCTGATTGTTTAATACACACGGGACATGTTACCAGGTGAACAGTATAAGTGAGGTGACTTTGTTCCCCTGATGGTTTAATATACATGGGACATGTTACCAGGTGAACAGTATAAGTGAGGAGAGTGTGTTCCCCTGATTGTTTAATACACACGGGACATGTCACCAGGTGAACAGTATAAGTGAGGAGAATGTGTTCCCCTGATGGTTTAACACGCACGGGAGATGTTACCAGGTGAACAGTATAAGTGAGGAGAGTGTGTTCCCCTGATGGTTTAACACGCACGGGACATGTTACCAGGTGAACAGTATAAGTGAGGATAGTGTGTTCCCCTGATGGTTTAATATACACGGGACATGTTACCAGGTGAACAGTATAAGTGAGGAGACTGTGTTCCCCTCATGCTTTAATACAGTCGGGACATGTTATCAGGTGAACAGTATAAGTGAGGAGAGTGTGATCCAATGATTGTTTAATACTGACGGGATGTGTCACCAGGTGAAGAGTAGAAGTGAGGAGAGTGTGTTCCCCTAATGGTTTAATATACGCGGGACATGTTACCAGGTGAACAGCATAAGTGAAGAGAATGTGTTCCCCTGATTGTTTTATACACACGGGACATGTTACTAGGTGAACAGTATAAGTGAGGAGAGTGTGTTCCCCTGATGGTTTAATATACATGGGACATGTTACCAGGTGAACAGTATAAGTGAGGAGAGTGTGTTCCCCTGATTGTTTAATACACACGGGACATGTTACCAGGTGAACAGTATAAGTGAGGTGACTTTGTTCCCCTGATGGTTTAATATACATGGGACATGTTACCAGGTGAACAGTATAAGTGAGGAGAGTGTGTTCCCCTGATTGTTTAATACACACGGGACATGTCACCAGGTGAACAGTATAAGTGAGGAGAATGTGTTCCCCTGATGGTTTAACACGCACGGGACATATTACCAGGTGAACAGTATAAGTGAGGAGAGTGTGTTCCCCTGATGGTTTAACACGCACGGGACATGTTACCAGGTGAACAGTATAAGTGAGGATAGTGTGTTCCCCTGATGGTTTAATATACACGGGACATGTTACCAGGTGAACAGTATAAGTGAGGAGATTGTATTCCCCTAATGGTTTAATATACACGGGACATGTTAGCAGTTGAACAGTATAAGTGAGGAGAATGTGTTCCCCTGATGGTTTAATATACACAGGACATGTTACCAGGTGAACAGTATAAGTGACTAGAGTGTGTTCCCCTGATTGTTTAATACTCACGGGACATGTTACCAGGTGAACAGTATAAGTGAGGAGACTGTGTTCCCCTGATGCTTTAATACACCCGGGACATGTTACCAGGTGAACAGTATAAGTGAGGAGAGTGTGATCCAATGATTGTTTAATACTGACGGGATGTGTCACCAGGTGAAGAGTAGAAGTGAGGAGAGTGTGTTCCCCTGATGGTTTAATATACGCGGGACATGTTACCAGGTGAACAGCATAAGTGAAGAGAATGTGTTCCCCTGATTGTTTTATACACACGGGACATGTTACTAGGTGAACAGTATAAGTGAGGAGAGTGTGTTCCCCTGATGGTTTAATATACATGGGACATGTTACCAGGTGAACAGTATAAGTGAGGAGAGTGTGTTCCCCTGATTGTTTAATACACACGGGACATGTTACCAGGTGAACAGTATAAGTGAGGTGACTTTGTTCCCCTGATGGTTTAATATACATGGGACATGTTACCAGGTGAACAGTATAAGTGAGGAGAGTGTGTTCCCCTGATGGTTTAATACAAACAGGACATGTCAGCAGGTGAACAGTATATGTGAGGAGAGTGAGTTCCCCTGATTGTTTAATATACATGGGACATGTTACCAGGTGAACAGTATAAGTGAGGAGAGTGTGTTCCCCTGATTGTTTAATGCACACAGGACATGTTACCAGGTAAACAGCATAAGTGAGGAGAGTGTGTTCCCCTGATGGTTTAATATTCATTGGACATGTTACCAGATGAACAGTCTAAGTGAGGAGAGTGTGTTCCCCTGATGATTTAATGCACACAGGACAGGTTACCAGGTGAACAGTATAAGTGAGGAGAGAGTGTTCCCCTGATGGTTTAATATACACGGGACATGTCACCAGGTGAACAGTCTAAGTGAGGACAGTGTGTTCCCCTGATGGTTTAATATACACGGGACATGTCACCAGGTGAACAGTATAAGTGCGGAGAGTGTGTTCCCCTGATGGTTTAATATACACGGGACATGTCACCAGGTGAACAGTATAAGTGCGGAGAGTGTGTTCCCCTGATTGTTTAATACACACGGGACATGTCACCAGGTGAACAGTATAAGTGAGGAGAGTGTGTTCCCCTGATGGTTTAACACGCACGGGACATGTTACCAGGTGAACAGTATAAGTGAGGAGAGTGTGTTCCCCTGATGGTTTAATATACACGGGACATATTACCAGGTGAACAGTATAAGTGAGGAGAGTGTGTTCCCCTGATTGTTTAAAACACACGGGACATGTCACCAGGTGAACAGTATAAGTGAGGAGAGTGTGTTCCCCTGATTGTTTAATACTCACGGGACATGTTGACAGGTGAACAGTATAAGTGAGGAGAGTGTGTTCCCCTGATGGTTTAATACTCACGGGACAAGTTACCAGGTGAACAGTATAAGTGAGGAGAGTGTGTTCCCCTGATGGTTTAATACTCACGGGACATGTTACCAGGTGAACAGTATAAGTGAGGAGAGTGTGTTCCCCTGATGGTTTAATACTGATGGGACATTTACGCAGGTGAACAGTATAAGTGAGGAGAGTGTGTTCCCCTGATTGTTTAACACACACGGGACATGTTACCAGGTGAACAGGATAAGTGAGGAGAGCGTGTTCCCCTGATGGTTTAATATGCACGGGACATGTTACCAGATGAACTGTCTAAGTGAGGAGAGCGTGTTCCCCTGATGGTTTAATATGCACGGGACATGTTACCAGCTGAACAGGATAAGTGAGGAGAGTGTGTTCCCCTGATGGTTTATTACGCACGGGACATTTCACCAAGTGAACTGTATAAGTGAGGAGAGTGTGTTCCCCTGATGATTTAATGCACACAGGACATGTTACCAGGTGAACAGTATAAGTGAGGAGAGTGTGTTCCCCTGAAGGTTTAATATACACGGGACATGTCACCTGGTGAACAGTATAAGTGAGGAGAGTGTGTTACCCTGATTGTTTAATACACACGGGACATGTCACCAGGTGAGCAGTATAAGTGAGGAGAATGTGTTCCCCTGATGGTTTAACACGCACGGGACATGTTACCAGGTGAACAGTATAAGTGAGGAGAGTGTGTTCCCCTGATTGTTTAATACTCACGGGACATGTTGCCAGGTGAACAGTATAAGTGAGGAGAGTGTGTTCCATTGATGGTTTAATGCACACGGACATGTTACCAGGTGAACAGTATAAGTGAGGAAAGTGTGTTCCCCTGATGGTTTAACACGCACGGGACATGTTACCAGGTGAACAGTATAAGTGAGGAGAGTGTGTTCCCCTGAAGGTTTAATATACACGGGACATGTCACCTGGTGAACAGTATAAGTGAGGAGAGTGTGTTACCCTGATTGTTTAATACACACGGGACATGTCACCAGGTGAGCAGTATAAGTGAGGAGAATGTGTTCCCCTGATGGTTTAACACGCACGGGACATGTTACCAGGTGAACAGTATAAGTGAGGAGAGTGTGTTCCCCTGATTGTTTAATACTCACGGGACATGTTGCCAGGTGAACAGTATAAGTGAGGAGAGTGTGTTCCCCTGATGGTTTAACACGCACGGGACATGTTACCAGGTGAACAGTAGAAGTGAGGAGAGTGTGTTCCCCTGATTGTTTAATACTCACGGGACATGTTGCCAGGTGAACAGTATAAGTGAGGAGAGTGTGTTCCCCTGATGGTTTAACACGCACGGGACATGTTACCAGGTGAACAGTATAAGTGAGGAGAGTGTGTTCCCCTGATTGTTTAATACACACGGGACATGTCACCTGGTGAACAGTATAAGTGAGGAGAGTGTGTTCCCCTGATGGTTTAATATACACGGGACATGTCACCAGGTGAACAGTATAAGTGAGGAGAGTGTGTTCCCCTGATTGTTTAATACACACGGGACATGTCACCAGGTGAACAGTATAAGTGAGGAGAGTGTGTTCCCCTGATTGTTTAATACTGACGGGACATGTTGCCAGGTGAACAGTATAAGTGAGGAGAGTGTGTTCCCCTGATGGTTTAACACGCACGGGACATGTTACCAGGTGAACAATATAAGTGAGGAGAGTGTGTTCCCCTGATGGTTTAACAAGCACGGGACATGTTACCAGGTGAACAGTATAAGTGAGGAGAGTGTGTTCCCCTGATTGTTTAATACACACGGGACATGTCACCAGGTGAACAGTATAAGTGAGGAGAGTGTGTTCCCCAGATGGTTTAATATACACGGGACATGTTACCAGGTGAACAGTATAAGTGAGGAGAGTGTGTTCCCCTGATGGTTTAACACGCACGGGACATTATACCAGATGAACAGTATAAGTGAGGAGAGTGTGTTCCCCTGATGGTTTAACACGCACGGGACATGTTACCAGGTGAACAGTATAATTGAGGAGAGTGTGTTCCCCTGATTGTTTAATACACACGGGACATGTCAGCAGGTGAACAGGATAAGTGAGGAGAATGTGTTCCCCTGATGGTTTAATATTCACTGGACATGTTACCAGATGAACTGTCTAAGTGAGGAGAGCGTGTTCCCCTGATGGTTTAATATGCACGGGACATGTTACCAGCTGAACAGGATAAGTGAGGAGAGTGTGTTCCCCTGATGGTTTAATGCACACAAGACATGTTACCAGGTGAACAGTATAAGTGAGGAGAGAGTGTTCCATTGATGGTTTAATGCACACGGGACATGTTACCAGGTGAACAGTATAAGTGAGGAGAGTGTGTTCCCCTGATGGTTTAATACACACGGGACATGTCACCAGGTGAGCAGTATAAGTGAGGAGAATGTGTTCCCCTGATGGTTTAACACGCACGGGACATGTTACCAGGTGAACAGTATAAGTGAGGAGAGTGTGTTCCCCTGATTGTTTAATACTCACGGGACATGTTGCCAGGTGAACAGTATAATTGAGGAGAGTGTGTTCCCCTGATGGTTTAACACGCACGGGACATGTTACCAGGTGAACAGTATAAGTGAGGAGAGTGTGTTCCCCTGATTGTTTAATACTCACGGGACATGTTGCCAGGTGAACAGTATAAGTGAGGAGAGTGTGTTCCCCTGATGGTTTAACACGCACGGGACATGTTACCAGGTGAACAGTATAAGTGAGGAGAGTGTGTTCCCCTGATTGTTTAATACTCACGGGACATGTTACCAGGTGAACAGTATAAGTGAGGAGAGTGTGTTCCCCTGATGGTTTAACACGCACGGGACATGTTACCAGGTGAACAGTATAAGTGAGGAGAGTGTGTTCCCCTGATTGTTTAATACACACGGGACATGTCACCTGGTGAACAGTATAAGTGAGGAGAGTGTGTTCCCCTGATTGTTTAATACACACGGGACATGTCAGCAGGTGAACATTATAAGTGAGGAGTGTGTATTCCCCTGATGGTTTAACACGCACGGGACATGTTGCCAGGTGAACAGTATAAGTGAGGAGAGTATGTTACCCTGATGGTTTAATATACACGGGACATGTTACCTGGTGAACAGTATAAGTGAGGAGAGTGTGTTCCCCTGATGGTTTAACACGCACGGGACATGTTACCAGGTGAACAGTATAAGTTCTGTTTACTGCCACAGTCTCACAGCTCCAGTGACCCGGGTTCAGTTCTGTTTACTGCCACAGTCTCACAGCTCCAGTGACCTGGGTTCAGTTCTGTTTACTGTCAAAGTCTCACAGCTCCACTGACCCGGGTTCGGTTCTGTTTACTGCCACAGTCTCACAGCTCCAGTGACCTGGGTTCGGTTCTGTTTAATGCCACAGTCTCACAGCTCCAGTGACCTGGGTTCGGTTCTGTTTACTGCCACAGTCTCACAGCTCCAGTGACCCGGGTTCGGTTCTGTTTACTGCCACAGTCTCACAGCTCCAGTGACCCGGGTTCGGTTCTGTTTACTGCCACAGTCTCACAGCTCCAGTGACATGGGTTCGGTTCTGTTTACTGCCACAGCCTCACAGCTCCAGTGACCCGGGTTCGGTTCTGTTTACTGCCACAGTCTCACAGCTCCAGTGTCCCGGGTTCGGTTCTGTTTACTGCCACAGCCTCACAGCTCCAGTGACCTGGGTTCGGTTCTGTTTACTGCCACAGTCTCACAGCTCCAGTGACCTGGGTCCGGTTCTGTTTACTGCCACAGTCTCACAGCTCCAGTGACCTGGGTCCGGTTCTGTTTACTGCCACAGTCTCACAGCTCCAGTGTCCCGGGTTCGGTTCTGTTTACTGCCACAGTCTCACAGCTCCAGTGTCCCGGGTTCGGTTCTGTTTACTGCCACAGTCTCACAGCTCCAGTGACCTGGGTTTCGGTTCTGTTTACTGCCACAGTCTCACAGCTCCAGTGACCTGGGTTCGGTTCTGTTTACTGCCACAGTCTCACAGCTCCAGTGACCTGGGTTCAGTTCTGTTTACTGCCACAGTCTCACAGCTCCAGTGACCTGGGTTCGGTTCTGTTTACTGCCACAGTCTCACAGCTCCAGTGACCCGGGTTCGGTTCTGTTTACTGCCACAGTCTCACAGCTCCAGTGACCTGGGTTCGGTTCAGTTTACTGCCACAGTCTCACAGCTCCAGTGACCCGGGTTCAGTTCTGTTTACTGCCACAGTCTCACAGCTCCAGTGACATGGGATCGGTTCTGTTTACTGCCACAGTCTCACAGCTCCAGTGACCTGGGTTCGGTTCTGTTTACTGCCACAGTCTCACAGCTCCAGTGACCTGGGTTCGGTTCTGTTTACTGCCACAGTCTCACAGCTCCAGTGACCCGGGTTCGGTTCTGTTTACTGCCACAGTCTCACAGCTCCGGTGACCCGGGTTCGGTTCTGTTTACTGCCACAGTCTCACAGCTCCGGTGACCCGGGTTCGGTTCAGTTTACTGCCACAGTCTCACAGCTCCAGTGTCCTGGGTTCGGTTCTGTTTACTGCCACAGTCTCACAGCTCCAGTGACCTGGGTTCGGTTCTGTTTACTGCCACAGCCTCACAGCTCCAGTGTCCCGGGTTCGGTTCTGCGTACTGCCACAGTCTCACAGCTCCAGTGTCCCGGGTTCAGTTCTGTTTACTGCCACAGTCTCACAGCTCCAGTGTCCCGGGTTCGGTTCTGTTTACTGCCACAGTCTCACAGCTCCAGTGTCCTGGGTTCGGTTCTGGGGACTGCCACAGTCTCACAGCTCCAGTGACCCGGGTTCGGTTCTGTTTACTGCCACAGTCTTACAGCTCCAGTGACCTGGGTTCGGTTCTGTTTACTGCCACAGTCTTACAGCTCCAGTGACCTGGGTTCGGTTCTGTTTACTGCCACAGTCTCACAGCTCCAGTGACCTGGGTCCGGTTCTGTTTACTGCCAATGTCTCACAGCTCCAGTGACCCGGGTTTGGTTCTGTTTACTGCCACAGTGTCACAGCTCCAGTGACCTGGGTTCAGTTCTGTTTACTGCCACAGTCTCACAGCTCCAGTGTCCCGGGTTCGGTTCTGTTTACTGCCACAGTCTCACAGCTCCAGTGACCCGGGTTCGGTTCTGTTTACTGCCACAGTCTCACAGCTCCAGTGACCTGGGTTCAGTTCTGTTTACTGCCACAGTCTCACAGCTCCAGTGACCTGGGTTCGGTTCTGTTTACTGCCACAGTCTCACAGCTCCAGTGACCCGGGTTCGGTTCTGTTTAGTGTCACAGTCTCACAGCTCCAGTGACCTGGGTTCGGTTCTGTTTACTGTCACAGTCTCACAGCTCCAGTGACCTGGGTTCGGTTCTGTTTACTGCCACAGTCTCACCGCTCCAGTGACCTGGGTTCGGTTCTGTTTACTGCCACAGTCTCATAGCTCCAGTGTCCCGGATTCGGTTCTCTTTACTGCCACAGTCTCACAGCTCCAGTGTCCCGGGTTCGGTTCTGTTTACTGCCACAGTCTCACAGCTCCAGTGACCTGGGTTCGGTTCTGTTTACTGCCACAGTCTCACAGCTCCAGTGTCCCGGGTTCGGTTCTGTTTACTGCCACAGTCTCACAGCTCCAGTGACCCGGGTTCGGTTCTGTTTACTGCCACAGTCTCACAGCTCCAGTGTCCCGGGTTCGGTTCTGTTTACTGCCACAGTCTCACAGCTCCAGTGACCTGGGTTCGGTTCTGTTTACTGCCACAGTCTCACAGCTCCAGTGACCCGGGTTCGGTTCTGTTTACTGCCACAGTCTCACAGCTCCAGTGTCCCGGGTTCGGTTCTGTTTACTGCCACAGTCTCACAGCTCCAGTGTCCCGGGTTCGGTTCTGTTTACTGCCACAGTCTCACAGCTCCAGTGACCTGGGTTCGGTTCTGTTTACTGCCACAGTCTCACAGCTCCAGTGTCCCGGGTTCGGTTCTGTTTACTGCCACAGTCTCACAGCTCCAGTGACCTGGGTTCGGTTCTGTTTACTGCCACAGTCTCACAGCTCCAGTGACCTGGGTTCGGTTCTGTTTACTGCCACAGTCTCACAGCTCCAGTGACCCGGGTTCAGTTCTGTTTACTGCCACAGTCTCACAGCTCCAGTGACCTGGGTTCGGTTCTGTTTACTGCCACAGTCTCACAGCTCCAGTGACCTGGGTTCGGTTCTGTTTACTGTCACAGTCTCACAGCTCCAGTGACCCGGGTTCAGTTCTGTTTACTGCCACAGTCTCACAGCTCCAGTGACCTGGGTTTAGTTCTGTTTACTGTCAAAGTCTCACAGCTCCACTGACCCGGGTTCAGTTCTGTTTACTGTCACAGTCTCACCGCTCCAGTGTCCCGGGTTCGGTTCTGTTTACTGCCACAGTCTCACAGCTCCAGTGACCTGGGTTCGGTTCTGTTTACTGTCACAGACTCACAGCTCCAGTGTCCCGGGTTCGGTTCTGTTTACTGCCACAGTCTCACAGCTCCAGTGACCCGGGTTCGGTTCTGTTTACTGCCACAGTCTCACAGCTTCAGTGAAATGGGTTCGGTTCTGTTTACTGCCACAGTCTCACAGCTCCAGTGACCTGGGTTCAGTTCTGTTTACTGCCACAGTCTCACAGCTCCAGTGACCTGGGTTCGGTTCTGTTTACTGCCACAGTCTCACAGCTCCAGTGACCCGGGTTCGGTTCTGTTTACTGCCACAGTCTCACAGCTTCAGTGAACTGGGTTCGGTTCTGTTTACTGCCACAGTCTCACAGCTCCAGTGACCTGGGTTCAGTTCTGTTTACTGCCACAGTCTCACAGCTCCAGTGACCTGGGTTCGGTTCTGTTTACTGCCACAGTCTCACAGCTCCAGTGTCCCGGGTTCGGTTCTGTTTACTGCCACAGTCTCACAGCTCCAGTGTCCCGGGTTCGGTTCTGTTTACTGCCACAGTCTCACAGCTCCAGTGTCCCGGGTTCGGTTCTGTTTACTGCCACAGTCTCACAGCTCCAGTGTCCCGGGTTCGGTTCTGTTTACTGCCACAGTCTCACAGCTCCAGTGACCCGGGTTCGGTTCTGTTTACTGCCACAGTCTCACAGCTCCAGTGTCCCGGGTTCGGTTCTGTTTACTGCCACAGTCTCACAGCTCCAGTGACCTGGGTTCGGTTCTGTTTACTGCCACAGTCTCACAGCTCCAGTGACCTGGGTTCGGTTCTGTTTACTGCCACAGTCTCACAGCTCCAGTGACCCGGGTTCGGTTCTGTTTACTGCCACAGTCTCACAGCTCCAGTGACCCGGGTTCAGTTCTGTTTACTGCCACAGTCTCACAGCTCCAGTGACCCGGGTTCGGTTCTGTTTACTGCCACAGTCTCACAGCTCCAGTGACCTGGGTTCGGTTCTGTTTACTGCCACAGTATCACAGCTCCAGTGACCCGGGTTCGGTTCTGTTTACTGCCACAGTCTCACAGCTCCGGTGACCTGGGTTCGGTTCTGTTTTCTGCCACAGTCTCACAGCTCCAGTGACCTGGTTTCGGTTCTGTTTACTGCCACAGTCTCACAGCTCCAGTGTCCCGGGTTCGGTTCTGTTTACTGCCACAGTCTCACAGCTCCAGTGTCCCGGGTTCGGTTCTGTTTACTGCCACAGTCTCACAGCTCCAGTGTCCCGGGTTCGGTTCTGTTTACTGCCACAGCCTCACAGCTCCAGTGTCCCGGGTTCGGTTCTGTTTACTGCCACAGTCTCACAGCTCCAGTGACCCGGGTTCGGTTCTGTTTACTGCCACAGTCTCACAGCTCCAGTGTCCCGGGTTCGGTTCTGTTTACTGCCACAGTCTCACAGCTCCAGTGACCCGGGTTCGGTTCTGTTTACTGCCACAGTCTCACAGCTCCAGTGACCTGGGTTCGGTTCTGTTTACTGCCACAGTATCACAGCTCCAGTGACCCGGGTTCGGTTCTGTTTACTGCCACAGCCTCACAGCTCCAGTGACCTGGGTTCGGTTCTGTTTACTGCCACAGTCTCACAGCTCCAGTGACCTGGGTCCGGTTCTGTTTACTGCCACAGTCTCACAGCTCCAGTGTCCCGGGTTCGGTTCTGTTTACTGCCACAGTCTCACAGCTCCAGTGACCTGGGTCCGGTTCTGTTTACTGCCACAGTCTCACAGCTCCAGTGACCTGGGTTCGGTTCTGTTTACTGCCACAGTCTCACAGCTCCAGTGACCTGGGTTCGGTTCTGTTTACTGCCACAGTCTCACAGCTCCAGTGACCCGGGTTCAGTTCTGTTTACTGCCACAGTCTCACAGCTCCAGTGTCCCGGGTTCGGTTCTGTTTACTGCCACAGTCTCACAGCTCCAGTGACCCGGGTTCAGTTCTGTTTACTGCCACAGTCTCACAGCTCCAGTGACCCGGGTTCAGTTCTGTTTACTGCCACAGTCTCACAGCTCCGGTGACCTGGGTTCGGTTCTGTTTACTGCCACAGTCTCACAGCTCCAGTGTCCCGGGTTCAGTTCTGTTTACTGCCACAGTCTCACAGCTCCGGTGACCTGGGTTCGGTTCTGTTTACTGCCACAGCCTCACAGCTCCAGTGACCCGGGTTCGGTTCTGTTTACTGCCACAGTCTCACAGCTCCAGTGACCTGGGTTCGGTTCTGTTTACTGCCACAGCCTCACAGCTCCAGTGACCCGGGTTCGGTTCTGTTTACTGCCACAGTCTCACAGCTCCAGTGACATGGGTTCGGTTCTGTTTACTGCCACAGCCTCACAGCTCCAGTGACCCGGGTTCGGTTCTGTTTACTGCCACAGTCTCACAGCTCCAGTGTCCCGGGTTCGGTTCTGTTTACTGCCACAGCCTCACAGCTCCAGTGACCTGGGTTCGGTTCTGTTTACTGCCACAGTCTCACAGCTCCAGTGACCTGGGTCCGGTTCTGTTTACTGCCACAGCCTCACAGCTCCAGTGACCTGGGTTCGGTTCTGTTTACTGCCACAGTCTCACAGCTCCAGTGACCTGGGTCCGGTTCTGTTTACTGCCACAGTCTCACAGCTCCAGTGTCCCGGGTTCGGTTCTGTTTACTGCCACAGTCTCACAGCTCCAGTGTCCCGGGTTCGGTTCTGTTTACTGCCACAGTCTCACAGCTCCAGTGTCCCGGGTTCGGTTCTGTTTACTGCCACAGTCTCACAGCTCCAGTGACCCGGGTTCAGTTCTGTTTACTGCCACAGTCTCACAGCTCCAGTGACCCGGGTTCGGTTCTGTTTACTGCCACAGTCTCACAGCTCCAGTGACCTGGGTTCGGTTCTGTTTACTGCCACAGTATCACAGCTCCAGTGACCCGGGTTCGGTTCTGTTTACTGCCACAGTCTCACAGCTCCGGTGACCTGGGTTCGGTTCTGTTTTCTGCCACAGTCTCACAGCTCCAGTGACCTGGGTTCGGTTCTGTTTACTGCCACAGCCTCACAGCTCCAGTGTCCCGGGTTCGGTTCTGTTTACTGCCACAGTCTCACAGCTCCAGTGTCCTGGGTTCGGTTCTGTTTACTGCCACAGTCTCACAGCTCCAGTGACCTGGGTCCGGTTCTGTTTACTGCCACAGTCTCACAGCTCCAGTGTCCCGGGTTCGGTTCTGTTTACTGCCACAGTCTCACAGCTCCAGTGACCTGGGTCCGGTTCTGTTTACTGCCACAGTCTCACAGCTCCAGTGACCTGGGTTCGGTTCTGTTTACTGCCACAGTCTCACAGCTCCAGTGACCTGGGTTCGGTTCTGTTTACTGCCACAGTCTCACAGCTCCATTGACCCGGGTTCAGTTCTGTTTACTGCCACAGTCTCACAGCTCCAGTGTCCCGGGTTCGGTTCTGTTTACTGCCACAGTCTCACAGCTCCAGTGACCCGGGTTCAGTTCTGTTTACTGCCACAGTCTCACAGCTCCGGTGACCTGGGTTCGGTTCTGTTTACTGCCACAGTCTCACAGCTCCAGTGTCCCGGGTTCAGTTCTGTTTACTGCCACAGTCTCACAGCTCCGGTGACCTGGGTTCGGTTCTGTTTACTGCCACAGCCTCACAGCTCCAGTGACCCGGGTTCGGTTCTGTTTACTGCCACAGTCTCACAGCTCCAGTGACCTGGGTTCGGTTCTGTTTACTGCCACAGCCTCACAGCTCCAGTGACCCGGGTTCGGTTCTGTTTACTGCCACAGTCTCACAGCTCCAGTGACATGGGTTCGGTTCTGTTTACTGCCACAGTCTCACAGCTCCAGTGACCCGGGTTCGGTTCTGTTTACTGCCACAGTCTCACAGCTCCAGTGACATGGGTTCGGTTCTGTTTACTGCCACAGCCTCACAGCTCCAGTGACCCGGGTTCGGTTCTGTTTACTGCCACAGTCTCACAGCTCCAGTGTCCCGGGTTCGGTTCTGTTTACTGCCACAGCCTCACAGCTCCAGTGACCTGGGTTCGGTTCTGTTTACTGCCACAGTCTCACAGCTCCAGTGACCTGGGTCCGGTTCTGTTTACTGCCACAGCCTCACAGCTCCAGTGACCTGGGTTCGGTTCTGTTTACTGCCACAGTCTCACAGCTCCAGTGACCTGGGTCCGGTTCTGTTTACTGCCACAGTCTCACAGCTCCAGTGTCCCGGGTTCGGTTCTGTTTACTGCCACAGTCACACAGCTCCAGTGTCCCGGGTTCGGTTCTGTTTACTGCCACAGTCTCACAGCTCCAGTGTCCCGGGTTCGGTTCTGTTTACTGCCACAGTCTCACAGCTCCAGTGACCCGGCATCGGTTCTGTTTACTGCCACAGTCTCACAGCTCCAGTGTCCCGGGTTCGGTTCTGTTTACTGCCACAGTCTCACAGCTCCAGTGACCTGGGTTCGGTTCTGTTTACTGCCACAGTCTCACAGCTCCAGTGACCTGGGTTCGGTTCTGTTTACTGTCACAGTCTCACAGCTCCAGTGACCCGGGTTCAGTTCTGTTTACTGCCACAGTCTCACAGCTCCAGTGACATGGGTTCGGTTCTGTTTACTGCCACAGTCTCACAGCTCCAGTGACCCGGGTTCGGTTCTGTTTACTGCCACAGTCTCACAGCTCCAGTGACATGGGTTCGGTTCTGTTTACTGCCACAGCCTCACAGCTCCAGTGACCCGGGTTCGGTTCTGTTTACTGCCACAGTCTCACAGCTCCAGTGTCCCGGGTTCGGTTCTGTTTACTGCCACAGCCTCACAGCTCCAGTGACCTGGGTTCGGTTCTGTTTACTGCCACAGTCTCACAGCTCCAGTGACCTGGGTCCGGTTCTGTTTACTGCCACAGCCTCACAGCTCCAGTGACCTGGGTTCGGTTCTGTTTACTGCCACAGTCTCACAGCTCCAGTGACCTGGGTCCGGTTCTGTTTACTGCCACAGTCTCACAGCTCCAGTGTCCCGGGTTCGGTTCTGTTTACTGCCACAGTCTCACAGCTCCAGTGTCCCGGGTTCGGTTCTGTTTACTGCCACAGTCTCACAGCTCCAGTGACCCGGCATCGGTTCTGTTTACTGCCACAGTCTCACAGCTCCAGTGTCCCGGGTTCGGTTCTGTTTACTGCCACAGTCTCACAGCTCCAGTGACCTGGGTTCGGTTCTGTTTACTGCCACAGTCTCACAGCTCCAGTGACCCGGGTTCGGTTCTGTTTACTGCCACAGTCTCACAGCTCCAGTGACCCGGGTTCAGTTCTGTTTACTGCCACAGTCTCACAGCTCCAGTGACCTGGGTTCGGTTCTGTTTACTGTCACAGTCTCACAGCTCCAGTGACCCGGGTTCAGTTCTGTTTACTGCCACAGTCTCACAGCTCCAGTGACCTGGGTTCAGTTCTGTTTACTGTCAAAGTCTCACAGCTCCACTGACCCGGGTTCAGTTCTGTTTACTGTCACAGTCTCACCGCTCCAGTGTCCCGGGTTCGGTTCTGTTTACTGTCACAGTCTCACATCTCCAGTGACCTGGGTTCGGTTCTGTTTACTGTCAGAGACTCACAGCTCCAGTGTCCCGGGTTCGGTTCTGTTTACTGCCACAGTCTCACAGCTCCAGTGACCCGGGTTCGGTTCTGTTTACTGCCACAGTCTCACAGCTTCAGTGAACTGGGTTCGGTTCTGTTTACTGCCACAGTCTCACAGCTCCAGTGACCTGGGTTCAGTTCTGTTTACTGTCACAGTCTCACAGCTCCAGTAACCCGGGTTCGGTTCTGTTTACTGCCACAGTCTCACAGCTCCAGTGACCCGGGTTCGGTTCTGTTTACTGCCACAGTCTCACAGCTTCAGTGAACTGGGTTCGGTTCTGTTTACTGCCACAGTCTCACAGCTCCAGTGACCTGGGTTCGGTTCTGTTTACTGCCACAGTCTCACAGCTCCAGTGACCTGGGTTCGGTTCTGTTTACTGCCACAGTCTCACAGCTCCAGTGACCCGGGTTCGGTTCTGTTTACTGCCACAGTCTCACAGCTTCAGTGAACTGGGTTCGGTTCTGTTTACTGCCACAGTCTCACAGCTCCAGTGACCTGGGTTCAGTTCTGTTTACTGCCACAGTCTCACAGCTCCAGTGACCTGGGTTCGGTTCTGTTTACTGCCACAGTCTCACAGCTCCAGTGTCCCGGGTTCGGTTCTGTTTACTGCCACAGTCTCACAGCTCCAGTGTCCCGGGTTCGGTTCTGTTTACTGCCACAGTCTCACAGCTCCAGTGTCCCGGGTTCGGTTCTGTTTACTGCCACAGTCTCACAGCTCCAGTGTCCCGGGTTCGGTTCTGTTTACTGCCACAGTCTCACAGCTCCAGTGACCCGGGTTCGGTTCTGTTTACTGCCACAGTCTCACAGCTCCAGTGTCCCGGGTTCGGTTCTGTTTACTGCCACAGTCTCACAGCTCCAGTGACCTGGGTTCGGTTCTGTTTACTGCCACAGTCTCACAGCTCCAGTGACCTGGGTTCGTTTCTGTTTACTGCCACAGTCTCACAGCTCCAGTGACCCGGGTTCGGTTCTGTTTACTGCCACAGTCTCACAGCTCCAGTGACCCGGGTTCAGTTCTGTTTACTGCCACAGTCTCACAGCTCCAGTGACCCGGGTTCGGTTCTGTTTACTGCCACAGTCTCACAGCTCCAGTGACCTGGGTTCGGTTCTGTTTACTGCCACAGTATCACAGCTCCAGTGACCCGGGTTCGGTTCTGTTTACTGCCACAGTCTCACAGCTCCGGTGACCTGGGTTCGGTTCTGTTTTCTGCCACAGTCTCACAGCTCCAGTGACCTGGGTTCGGTTCTGTTTACTGCCACAGTCTCACAGCTCCAGTGTCCCGGGTTCGGTTCTGTTTACTGCCACAGTCTCACAGCTCCAGTGTCCCGGGTTCGGTTCTGTTTACTGCCACAGTCTCACAGCTCCAGTGTCCCGGGTTCGGTTCTGTTTACTGCCACAGTCTCACAGCTCCAGTGTCCCGGGTTCGGTTCTGTTTACTGCCACAGTCTCACAGCTCCAGTGACCTGGGTTCGGTTCTGTTTACTGCCACAGTCTCACAGCTCCAGTGTCCTGGGTTCGGTTCTGTTTACTGCCACAGTCTCACAGCTCCAGTGTCCCGGGTTCGGTTCTGTTTACTGCCACAGTCTCACAGCTCCAGTGACCTGGGTTCGGTTCTGTTTACTGCCACAGTCTCACAGCTCCAGTGACCTGGGTTCGGTTCTGTTTACTGCCACAGTCTCACAGCTCCAGTGACCCGGGTTCGGTTCTGTTTACTGCCACAGTCTCACAGCTCCAGTGACCCGGGTTCAGTTCTGTTTACTGCCACAGTCTCACAGCTCCAGTGACCCGGGTTCGGTTCTGTTTACTGCCACAGTCTCACAGCTCCAGTGACCTGGGTTCGGTTCTGTTCACTGCCACAGTCTCACAGCTCCAGTGACCCGGGTTCAGTTCTGTTTACTGCCACAGTCTCACAGCTCCAGTGACCCGGGTTCGGTTCTGTTTACTGCCACAGTCTCACAGCTCCAGTGTCCTGGGTTCGGTTCTGTTTACTGCCACAGTATCACAGCTCCAGTGACCCGGGTTCGGTTCTGTTTACTGCCACAGTCTCACAGCTCCGGTGACCTGTGTTCGGTTCTGTTTTCTGCCACAGTCTCACAGCTCCAGTGACCTGGGTTCGGTTCTGTTTACTGCCACAGCCTCACAGCTCCAGTGACCTGGGTTCGGTTCTGTTTACTGCCACAGTCTCACAGCTCCAGTGACCTGGGTCCGGTTCTGTTTACTGCCACAGTCTCACAGCTCCAGTGTCCCGGGTTCGGTTCTGTTTACTGCCACAGTCTCACAGCTCCAGTGACCTGGGTCCGGTTCTGTTTACTGCCACAGTCTCACAGCTCCAGTGACCCGGGTTCGGTTCTGTTTACTGCCACAGTCTCACAGCTCCAGTGACCCGGGTTCGGTTCTGTTTACTGCCACAGTCTCACAGCTCCAGTGACCCGGGTTCGGTTCTGTTTACTGCCACAGCCTCACAGCTCCAGTGACCCGGGTTCGGTTCTGTTTACTGCCACAGTCTCACAGCACCAGTGACATGGGTTCGGTTCTGTTTACTGCCACAGTCTCACAGCTCCAGTGACCCGGGTTCGGTTCTGTTTACTGCCACAGTCTCACAGCTCCAGTGACATGGGTTCGGTTCTGTTTACTGCCACAGCCTCACAGCTCCAGTGACCCGGGTTCGGTTCTGTTTACTGCCACAGCCTCACAGCTCCAGTGACCCGGGTTCGGTTCTGTTTACTGCCACAGCCTCACAGCTCCAGTGTCCCGGGTTCGGTTCTGTTTACTGCCACAGTCTCACAGCTCCAGTGACCTGGGTTCGGTTCTGTTTACTGCCACAGTCTCACAGCTCCAGTGTCCCGGGTTCGGTTCTGTTTACTGCCACAGCCTCACAGCTCCAGTGACCTGGGTTCGGTTCTGTTTACTGCCACAGTCTCACAGCTCCAGTGACCTGGGTCCGGTTCTGTTTACTGCCACAGCCTCACAGCTCCAGTGACCTGGGTTCGGTTCTGTTTACTGCCACAGTCTCACAGCTCCAGTGACCTGGGTCCGGTTCTGTTTACTGCCACAGTCTCACAGCTCCAGTGTCCCGGGTTCGGTTCTGTTTACTGCCACAGTCTCACAGCTCCAGTGTCCCGGGTTCGGTTCTGTTTACTGCCACAGTCTCACAGCTCCAGTGTCCCGGGTTCGGTTCTGTTTACTGCCACAGTCTCACAGCTCCAGTGACCCGGGTTCGGTTCTGTTTACTGCCACAGTCTCACAGCTCCAGTGACCTGGGTTCGGTTCTGTTTACTGCCACAGTCTCACAGCTCCAGTGACCTGGGTCCGGTTCTGTTTACTGCCACAGTCTCACAGCTCCAGTGTCCCGGGTTCGGTTCTGTTTACTGCCACAGTCTCACAGCTCCAGTGTCCCGGGTTCGGTTCTGTTTACTGCCACAGTCTCACAGCTCCAGTGTCCCGGGTTCGGTTCTGTTTACTGCCACAGTCTCACAGCTCCAGTGACCCGGGTTCGGTTCTGTTTACTGCCACAGTCTCACAGCTCCAGTGTCCCGGGTTCGGTTCTGTTTACTGCCACAGTCTCACAGCTCCAGTGACCTGGGTTCGGTTCTGTTTACTGCCACAGTCTCACAGCTCCAGTGACCTGGGTTCGGTTCTGTTTACTGCCACAGTCTCACAGCTCCAGTGTCCCGGGTTCGGTTCTGTTTACTGCCACAGTCTCACAGCTCCAGTGTCCCGGGTTCGGTTCTGTTTACTGCCACAGTCTCACAGCTCCAGTGACCCGGGTTCAGTTCTGTTTACTGCCACAGTCTCACAGCTCCAGTGACCCGGGTTCAGTTCTGTTTACTGCCACAGTCTCACAGCTCCAGTGACCAGGGTTCGGTTCTGTTTACTGCCACAGTCTCACAGCTCCAGTGACCCGGGTTCGGTTCTGTTTACTGCCACAGTCTCACAGCTCCAGTGACCTGGGTTCAGTTCTGTTTACTGTCACAGTCTCACAGCTCCAGTGACCCGGGTTCAGTTCTGTTTACTGTCACAGTCTCACCGCTCCAGTGTCCCGGGTTCGGTTCTGTTTACTGCCACAGTCTCACAGCTCCAGTGACCTGGGTTCGGTTCTGTTTACTGTCACAGTCTCACAGCTCCAGTGTCCCGGGTTCGGTTCTGTTTACTGCCACAGTCTCACAGCTCCAGTGACCCGGGTTCGGTTCTGTTTACTGCCACAGTCTCACAGCTTCAGTGAACTGGGTTCGGTTCTGTTTACTGCCACAGTCTCACAGCTCCAGTGACCTGGGTTCAGTTCTGTTTACTGCCACAGTCTCACAGCTCCAGTGTCCCGGGTTCGGTTCTGTTTACTGCCACAGTCTCACAGCTCCAGTGACCCGGGTTCAGTTCTGTTTACTGCCACAGTCTCACAGCTCCAGTGACCTGGGTTCGGTTCTGTTTACTGCCACAGTCTCACAGCTCCAGTGACCCGGGTTCGGTTCTGTTTACTGCCACAGTCTCACAGCTCCAGTGACCTGGGTTCGGTTCTGTTTACTGCCACAGTCTCACAGCTCCAGTGACCTGGGTTCGGTTCTGTTTACTGCCACAGTCTCACAGCTCCAGTGACCCGGGTTCGGTTCTGTTTACTGCCACAGTCTCACAGCTCCAGTGACCTGGGTTCAGTTCTGTTTACTGCCACAGTCTCACAGCTCCAGTGACCTGGGTTCGGTTCTGTTTACTGCCACAGTCTCACAGCTCCAGTGACCTGGGTTCGGTTCTGTTTACTGCCACAGTCTCACAGCTCCAGTGACCCGGGTTCAGTTCTGTTTACTGCCACAGTCTCACAGCTCCAGTGACCTGGGTTCGGTTCTGTTTACTGTCACAGTCTCACAGCTCCAGTGACCCGGGTTCAGTTCTGTTTACTGCCACAGTCTCACAGCTCCAGTGACCTGGGTTCAGTTCTGTTTACTGTCAAAGTCTCACAGCTCCACTGACCCGGGTTCAGTTCTGTTTACTGTCACAGTCTCACCGCTCCAGTGTCCCGGGTTCGGTTCTGTTTACTGCCACAGTCTCACAGCTCCAGTGACCTGGGTTCGGTTCTGTTTACTGTCACAGTCTCACAGCTCCAGTGTCCCGGGTTCGGTTCTGTTTACTGCCACAGTCTCACAGCTCCAGTGACCCGGGTTCGGTTCTGTTTACTGCCACAGTCTCACAGCTTCAGTGAACTGGGTTCGGTTCTGTTTACTGCCACAGTCTCACAGCTCCAGTGACCTGGGTTCAGTTCTGTTTACTGCCACAGTCTCACAGCTCCAGTGTCCCGGGTTCGGTTCTGTTTACTGCCACAGTCTCACAGCTCCAGTGACCCGGGTTCAGTTCTGTTTACTGCCACAGTCTCACAGCTCCAGTGACCTGGGTTCGGTTCTGTTTACTGCCACAGTCTCACAGCTCCAGTGACCCGGGTTCAGTTCTGTTTACTGCCACAGTCTCACAGCTCCAGTGACCCGGGTTCGGTTCTGTTTACTGCCACAGTCTCACAGCTCCAGTGACCTGGGTTCGGTTCTGTTTACTGCCACAGTCTCACAGCTCCAGTGACCCGGGTTCGGTTCTGTTTACTGCCACAGTCTCACAGCTCCGGTGACCTGGGTTCGGTTCTGTTTTCTGCCACAGTCTCACAGCTCCAGTGACCTGGGTTCGGTTCTGTTTACTGCCACAGCCTCACAGCTCCAGTGACCTGGGTTCGGTTCTGTTTACTGCCACAGTCTCACAGCTCCAGTGACCTGGGTCCGGTTCTGTTTACTGCCACAGTCTCACAGCTCCAGTGTCCCGGGTTCGGTTCTGTTTACTGCCACAGTCTCACAGCTCCAGTGACCTGGGTTCGGTTCTGTTTACTGCCACAGTCTCACAGCTCCAGTGACCTGGGTCCGGTTCTGTTTACTGCCACAGTCTCACAGCTCCAGTGTCCCGGGTTCGGTTCTGTTTACTGCCACAGTCTCACAGCTCCAGTGACCTGGGTTCGGTTCTGTTTACTGCCACAGCCTTACAGCTCCAGTGACCTGGGTTCGGTTCTGTTTACTGCCAGAGTCTCACAGCTCCAGTGACCCGGGTTCAGTTCTGTTTACTGCCACAGTCTCACAGCTCCAGTGACCCGGGTTCGGTTCTGTTTACTGCCACAGTCTCACAGCTCCAGTGACCCGGGTTCAGTTCTGTTTACTGCCACAGTCTCACAGCTCCAGTGACCCGGGTTCAGCTCTGTTTACTGCCACAGTCTCACAGCTCTGGTGACCTGGGTTCGGTTCTGTTTACTGCCACAGTCTCACAGCTCCAGTGTCCTGGGTTCGGTTCTGTTTACTGCCACAATCTCACAGCTCCGGTGACCTGGGTTCGGTTCTGTTTACTGCCACAGTCTCACAGCTCCAGTGACCTGGGTCCGGTTCTGTTTACTGCCACAGTCTCACAGCTCCAGTGTCCCGGGTTCGGTTCTGTTTACTGCCACAGCCTCACAGCTCCAGTGACCCGGGTTCGGTTCTGTTTACTGCCACAGCCTCACAGCTCCAGTGTCCCGGGTTCGGTTCTGTTTACTGCCACAGTCTCACAGCTCCAGTGACCTGGGTTCGGTTCTGTTTACTGCCACAGTCTCACAGCTCCAGTGTCCCGGGTTCGGTTCTGTTTACTGCCACAGCCTCACAGCTCCAGTGACCTGGGTTCGGTTCTGTTTACTGCCACAGTCTCACAGCTCCAGTGACCTGGGTCCGGTTCTGTTTACTGCCACAGCCTCACAGCTCCAGTGACCTGGGTTCGGTTCTGTTTACTGCCACAGTCTCACAGCTCCAGTGACCTGGGTCCGGTTCTGTTTACTGCCACAGTCTCACAGCTCCAGTGTCCCGGGTTCGGTTCTGTTTACTGCCACAGTCTCACAGCTCCAGTGTCCCGGGTTCGGTTCTGTTTACTGCCACAGTCTCACAGCTCCAGTGTCCCGGGTTCGGTTCTGTTTACTGCCACAGTCTCACAGCTCCAGTGACCCGGGTTCGGTTCTGTTTACTGCCACAGTCTCACAGCTCCAGTGACCTGGGTTCGGTTCTGTTTACTGCCACAGTCTCACAGCTCCAGTGACCTGGGTCCGGTTCTGTTTACTGCCACAGTCTCACAGCTCCAGTGTCCCGGGTTCGGTTCTGTTTACTGCCACAGTCTCACAGCTCCAGTGTCCCGGGTTCGGTTCTGTTTACTGCCACAGTCTCACAGCTCCAGTGTCCCGGGTTCGGTTCTGTTTACTGCCACAGTCTCACAGCTCCAGTGACCCGGGTTCGGTTCTGTTTACTGCCACAGTCTCACAGCTCCAGTGTCCCGGGTTCGGTTCTGTTTACTGCCACAGTCTCACAGCTCCAGTGACCTGGGTTCGGTTCTGTTTACTGCCACAGTCTCACAGCTCCAGTGACCTGGGTTCGGTTCTGTTTACTGCCACAGTCTCACAGCTCCAGTGTCCCGGGTTCGGTTCTGTTTACTGCCACAGTCTCACAGCTCCAGTGTCCCGGGTTCGGTTCTGTTTACTGCCACAGTCTCACAGCTCCAGTGACCCGGGTTCAGTTCTGTTTACTGCCACAGTCTCACAGCTCCAGTGACCCGGGTTCAGTTCTGTTTACTGCCACAGTCTCACAGCTCCAGTGACCAGGGTTCGGTTCTGTTTACTGCCACAGTCTCACAGCTCCAGTGACCCGGGTTCGGTTCTGTTTACTGCCACAGTCTCACAGCTCCAGTGACCTGGGTTCAGTTCTGTTTACTGTCACAGTCTCACAGCTCCAGTGACCCGGGTTCAGTTCTGTTTACTGTCACAGTCTCACCGCTCCAGTGTCCCGGGTTCGGTTCTGTTTACTGCCACAGTCTCACAGCTCCAGTGACCTGGGTTCGGTTCTGTTTACTGTCACAGTCTCACAGCTCCAGTGTCCCGGGTTCGGTTCTGTTTACTGCCACAGTCTCACAGCTCCAGTGACCCGGGTTCGGTTCTGTTTACTGCCACAGTCTCACAGCTTCAGTGAACTGGGTTCGGTTCTGTTTACTGCCACAGTCTCACAGCTCCAGTGACCTGGGTTCAGTTCTGTTTACTGCCACAGTCTCACAGCTCCAGTGTCCCGGGTTCGGTTCTGTTTACTGCCACAGTCTCACAGCTCCAGTGACCCGGGTTCAGTTCTGTTTACTGCCACAGTCTCACAGCTCCAGTGACCTGGGTTCGGTTCTGTTTACTGCCACAGTCTCACAGCTCCAGTGACCCGGGTTCGGTTCTGTTTACTGCCACAGTCTCACAGCTCCAGTGACCTGGGTTCGGTTCTGTTTACTGCCACAGTCTCACAGCTCCAGTGACCTGGGTTCGGTTCTGTTTACTGCCACAGTCTCACAGCTCCAGTGACCCGGGTTCGGTTCTGTTTACTGCCACAGTCTCACAGCTCCAGTGACCTGGGTTCAGTTCTGTTTACTGCCACAGTCTCACAGCTCCAGTGACCTGGGTTCGGTTCTGTTTACTGCCACAGTCTCACAGCTCCAGTGACCTGGGTTCGGTTCTGTTTACTGCCACAGTCTCACAGCTCCAGTGACCCGGGTTCAGTTCTGTTTACTGCCACAGTCTCACAGCTCCAGTGACCTGGGTTCGGTTCTGTTTACTGTCACAGTCTCACAGCTCCAGTGACCCGGGTTCAGTTCTGTTTACTGCCACAGTCTCACAGCTCCAGTGACCTGGGTTCAGTTCTGTTTACTGTCAAAGTCTCACAGCTCCACTGACCCGGGTTCAGTTCTGTTTACTGTCACAGTCTCACCGCTCCAGTGTCCCGGGTTCGGTTCTGTTTACTGCCACAGTCTCACAGCTCCAGTGACCTGGGTTCGGTTCTGTTTACTGTCACAGTCTCACAGCTCCAGTGTCCCGGGTTCGGTTCTGTTTACTGCCACAGTCTCACAGCTCCAGTGACCCGGGTTCGGTTCTGTTTACTGCCACAGTCTCACAGCTTCAGTGAACTGGGTTCGGTTCTGTTTACTGCCACAGTCTCACAGCTCCAGTGACCTGGGTTCAGTTCTGTTTACTGCCACAGTCTCACAGCTCCAGTGTCCCGGGTTCGGTTCTGTTTACTGCCACAGTCTCACAGCTCCAGTGACCCGGGTTCAGTTCTGTTTACTGCCACAGTCTCACAGCTCCAGTGACCTGGGTTCGGTTCTGTTTACTGCCACAGTCTCACAGCTCCAGTGACCCGGGTTCAGTTCTGTTTACTGCCACAGTCTCACAGCTCCAGTGACCCGGGTTCGGTTCTGTTTACTGCCACAGTCTCACAGCTCCAGTGACCTGGGTTCGGTTCTGTTTACTGCCACAGTCTCACAGCTCCAGTGACCCGGGTTCGGTTCTGTTTACTGCCACAGTCTCACAGCTCCGGTGACCTGGGTTCGGTTCTGTTTTCTGCCACAGTCTCACAGCTCCAGTGACCTGGGTTCGGTTCTGTTTACTGCCACAGCCTCACAGCTCCAGTGACCTGGGTTCGGTTCTGTTTACTGCCACAGTCTCACAGCTCCAGTGACCTGGGTCCGGTTCTGTTTACTGCCACAGTCTCACAGCTCCAGTGTCCCGGGTTCGGTTCTGTTTACTGCCACAGTCTCACAGCTCCAGTGACCTGGGTTCGGTTCTGTTTACTGCCACAGTCTCACAGCTCCAGTGACCTGGGTCCGGTTCTGTTTACTGCCACAGTCTCACAGCTCCAGTGTCCCGGGTTCGGTTCTGTTTACTGCCACAGTCTCACAGCTCCAGTGACCTGGGTTCGGTTCTGTTTACTGCCACAGCCTTACAGCTCCAGTGACCTGGGTTCGGTTCTGTTTACTGCCAGAGTCTCACAGCTCCAGTGACCCGGGTTCAGTTCTGTTTACTGCCACAGTCTCACAGCTCCAGTGACCCGGGTTCGGTTCTGTTTACTGCCACAGTCTCACAGCTCCAGTGACCCGGGTTCAGTTCTGTTTACTGCCACAGTCTCACAGCTCCAGTGACCCGGGTTCAGCTCTGTTTACTGCCACAGTCTCACAGCTCTGGTGACCTGGGTTCGGTTCTGTTTACTGCCACAGTCTCACAGCTCCAGTGTCCTGGGTTCGGTTCTGTTTACTGCCACAATCTCACAGCTCCGGTGACCTGGGTTCGGTTCTGTTTACTGCCACAGTCTCACAGCTCCAGTGAGCTGGGTTCGGTTCTGTTTACTGCCACAGTCTCACAGCTCCAGTGACCCGGGTTCAGTTCTGTTTACTGCCACAGTCTCACAGCTCCAGTGTCCCGGGTTCGGTTCTGTTTACTGCCACAGTCTCACAGCTCCAGTGACCCGGGTTCGGTTCTGTTTACTGCCACAGTCTCACAGCTCCAGTGACATGGGTTCGGTTCTGTTTACTGCCACAGTCTCACAGCTCCAGTGACCCGGGTTCGGTTCTGTTTACTGCCACAGTCTCACAGCTCCAGTGACCCGGGTTCGGTTCTGTTTACTGCCACAGTCTCACAGCTCCAGTGTCCCGGGTTCGGTTCTGTTTACTGCCACAGTCTCACAGCTCCAGTGACATGGGTTCGGTTCTGTTTACTGCCACAGTCTCACAGCTCCAGTGACCCGGGTTCGGTTCTGTTTACTGCCACAGTCTCACAGCTCCAGTGACATGGGTTCGGTTCTGTTTACTGCCACAGTCTCACAGCTCCAGTGTCCCGGGTTCGGTTCTGTTTACTGCCACAGTCTCACAGCTCCAGTGACCTGGGTTCGGTTCTGTTTACTGCCACAGTCTCACAGCTCCAGTGACCCGGGTTCGGTTCTGTTTACTGCCACAGTCTCACAGCTCCAGTGTCCCGGGTTCGGTTCTGTTTACTGCCACACTCTCACAGCTCCAGTGTCCCGGGTTCGGTTCTGTTTACTGCGACAGTCTCACAGCTCCAGTGACCTGGGTTCGGTTCTGTTTACTGCCACAGTCTCACAGCTCCAGTGACCCGGGTTCAGTTCTGTTTACTGCCACAGTCTCACAGCTCCAGTGTCCCGGGTTCGGTTCTGTTTACTGCCACAGTCTCACAGCTCCAGTGACCTGGGTTCGGTTCTGTTTACTGCCACAGTCTCACAGCTCCAGTGACCAGGGTTCGGTTCTGTTTACTGCCACAGTCTCACAGCTCCAGTGACCCGGGTTCAGTTCTGTTTACTGCCACAGTCTCACAGCTCCAGTGACCTGGGTTCGGTTCTGTTTACTGTCACAGTCTCACAGCTCCAGTGACCCGGGTTCAGTTCTGTTTACTGCCACAGTCTCACAGCTCCAGTGACCTGGGTTCAGTTCTGTTTACTGTCACAGTCTCACAGCTCCAGTGTCCTGGGTTCGGTTCTGTTTACTGTCACAGTCTCACAGCTCCAGTGACCCGGGTTCAGTTCTGTTTACTGCCACAGTCTCACAGCTCCAGTGACCTGGGTTCGGTTCTGTTTACTGTCACAGTCTCACAGCTCCAGTGACCCGGGTTCAGTTCTGTTTACTGCCACAGTCTCACAGCTCCAGTGACCTGGGTTCGGTTCTGTTTACTGCCACAGTCTCACAGCTCCAGTGACCCGGGTTCAGTTCTGTTTACTGTCACAGTCTCACCGCACCAGTGTCCCGGGTTCGGTTCTGTTTACTGCCACAGTCTCACAGCTCCAGTGACCTGGGTTCGGTTCTGTTTACTGTCACAGTCTCACAGCTCCAGTGTCCCGGGTTCGGTTCTGTTTACTGCCACAGTCTCACAGCTCCAGTGACCTGGGTTCGGTTCTGTTTACTGCCACAGTCTCACAGCTTCAGTGAACTGGGTTCGGTTCTGTTTACTGCCACAGTCTCACAGCTCCAGTGACCTGGGTTCAGTTCTGTTTACTGCCACAGTCTCACAGCTCCAGTGTCCCGGGTTCGGTTCTGTTTACTGCCACAGTCTCACAGCTCCAGTGACCCGGGTTCAGTTCTGTTTACTGCCACAGTCTCACAGCTCCAGTGACCTGGGTTCGGTTCTGTTTACTGCCACAGTCTCACAGCTCCAGTGTCCCGGGTTCGGTTCTGTTTACTGCCACAGTCTCACAGCTCCAGTGACCCGGGTTCAGTTCTGTTTACTGCCACAGTCTCACAGCTCCAGTGACCCGGGTTCAGTTCTGTTTACTGCCACAGTCTCACAGCTCCAGTGACCTGGGTTCGGTTCTGTTTACTGCCACAGTCTCACAGCTCCAGTGACCCGGGTTCGGTTCTGTTTACTGCCACAGTCTCACAGCTCCGGTGACCTGGGTTCGGTTCTGTTTTCTGCCACAGTCTCACAGCTCCAGTGACCTGGGTTCGGTTCTGTTTACTGCCACAGCCTCACAGCTCCAGTGACCTGGGTTCGGTTCTGTTTACTGCCACAGTCTCACAGCTCCAGTGTCCCGGGTTCGGTTCTGTTTACTGCCACAGTCTCACAGCTCCAGTGTCCCGGGTTCGGTTCTGTTTACTGCCACAGTCTCACAGCTCCAGTGACCTGGGTCCGGTTCTGTTTACTGCCACAGTCTCACAGCTCCAGTGTCCCGGGTTCGGTTCTGTTTACTGCCACAGTCTCACAGCTCCAGTGACCTGGGTTCGGTTCTGTTCACTGCCACAGTCTCACAGCTCCAGTGACCTGGGTTCGGTTCTGTTTACTGCCACAGTCTCACAGCTCCAGTGACCCGGGTTCAGTTCTGTTTACTGCCACAGTCTCACAGCTCCAGTGACCCGGGTTCGGTTCTGTTTACTGCCACAGTCTCACAGCTCCAGTGACCCGGGTTCGGTTCTGTTTACTGCCACAGTCTCACAGCTCCAGTGACCCGGGTTCAGTTCTGTTTACTGCCACAGTCTCACAGCTCCGGTGACCTGGGTTCGGTTCTGTTTACTGCCACAGTCTCACAGCTCCAGTGACCCGGGTTCGGTTCTGTTTACTGCCACAGTCTCACAGCTCCAGTGTCCCGGGTTCAGTTATGTTCACTGCCACAGTCTCACAGCTCCAGTGACCTGGGTTCGGTTCTGTTTACTGCCACAGTCTCACAGCTCCAGTGACCCGGGTTCGGTTCTGTTTACTGCCACAGTCTCACAGCTCCAGTGACCCGGGTTCAGTTCTGTTTACTGCCACAGTCTCACAGCTCCAGTGACCCGGGTTCGGTACTGTTTACTGCCACAGTCTCACAGCTCCAGTGACCCGGGTTCGGTTCTGTTTACTGCCACAGTCTCACAGCTCCAGTGACCTGGGTTCGGTTCTGTTTACTGTCACAGTCTCACAGCTCCAGTGACCCGGGTTCAGTTCTGTTTACTGCCACAGTCTCACAGCTCCAGTGACCTGGGTTCAGTTCTGTTTACTGTCACAGTCTCACAGCTCCAGTGTCCTGGGTTCGGTTCTGTTTACTGTCACAGTCTCACAGCTCCAGTGACCCGGGTTCAGTTCTGTTTACTGCCACAGTCTCACAGCTCCAGTGACCTGGGTTCAGTTCTGTTTACTGTCACAGTCTCACAGCTCCAGTGTCCTGGGTTCGGTTCTGTTTACTGTCACAGTCTCACAGCTCCAGTGACCCGGGTTCAGTTCTGTTTACTGCCACAGTCTCACAGCTCCAGTGACCTGGGTTCGGTTCTGTTTACTGTCACAGTCTCACAGCTCCAGTGACCCGGGTTCAGTTCTGTTTACTGCCACAGTCTCACAGCTCCAGTGACCTGGGTTCGGTTCTGTTTACTGCCACAGTCTCACAGCTCCAGTGACCCGGGTTCAGTTCTGTTTACTGTCACAGTCTCACCGCACCAGTGTCCCGGGTTCGGTTCTGTTTACTGCCACAGTCTCACAGCTCCAGTGACCTGGGTTCGGTTCTGTTTACTGTCACAGTCTCACAGCTCCAGTGTCCCGGGTTCGGTTCTGTTTACTGCCACAGTCTCACAGCTCCAGTGACCCGGGTTCGGTTCTGTTTACTGCCACAGTCTCACAGCTTCAGTGAACTGGGTTCGGTTCTGTTTACTGCCACAGTCTCACAGCTCCAGTGACCTGGGTTCAGTTCTGTTTACTGCCACAGTCTCACAGCTCCAGTGTCCCGGGTTCGGTTCTGTTTACTGCCACAGTCTCACAGCTCCAGTGACCCGGGTTCAGTTCTGTTTACTGCCACAGTCTCACAGCTCCAGTGACCCGGGTTCGGTTCTGTTTACTGCCACAGTCTCACAGCTCCGGTGACCTGGGTTCGGTTCTGTTTTCTGCCACAGTCTCACAGCTCCAGTGACCTGGGTTCGGTTCTGTTTACTGCCACAGCCTCACAGCTCCAGTGACCTGGGTCCGGTTCTGTTTACTGCCACAGTCTCACAGCTCCAGTGTCCCGGGTTCGGTTCTGTTTACTGCCACAGTCTCACAGCTCCAGTGACCTGGGTCCGGTTCTGTTTACTGCCACAGTCTCACAGCTCCAGTGTCCCGGGTTCGGTTCTGTTTACTGCCACAGTCTCACAGCTCCAGTGACCTGGGTTCGGTTCTGTTTACTGCCACAGTCTCACAGCTCCAGTGACCCGGGTTCAGTTCTGTTTACTGCCACAGTCTCACAGCTCCAGTGACCCGGGTTCGGTTCTGTTTACTGCCACAGTCTCACAGCTCCAGTGACCCGGGTTCGGTTCTGTTTACTGCCACAGTCTCACAGCTCCAGTGACCCGGGTTCAGTTCTGTTTACTGCCACAGTCTCACAGCTCCGGTGACCTGGGTTCGGTTCTGTTTACTGCCACAGTCTCACAGCTCCAGTGACCCGGGTTCGGTTCTGTTTACTGCCACAGTCTCACAGCTCCAGTGACCCGGGTTCAGTTCTGTTTACTGCCACAGTCTCACAGCTCCAGTGACCCGGGTTCGGTACTGTTTACTGCCACAGTCTCACAGCTCCAGTGACCCGGGTTCGGTTCTGTTTACTGCCACAGTCTCACAGCTCCGGTGACCTGGGTTCGGTTCTGTTTACTGCCACAGTCTCACAGCTCCAGTGACCTGGGTTCGGTTCTGTTTACTGCCACAGTCTCACAGCTCCAGTGTCCCGGGTTCAGTTCTGTTTACTGCCACAGTCTCACAGCTCCAGTGACCCGGGTTCGGTTCTGTTTACTGCCACAGTCTCACAGCTCCGGTGACCCGGGTTCGGTTCTGTTTACTGCCACAGCCTCACAGCTCCAGTGACCCGGGTACGGTTCTGTTTACTGCCACAGTCTCACAGCTCCAGTGACATGGGTTCGGTTCTGTTTACGGCCACAGTCTCACAGCTCCAGTGACCCGGGTTCGGTTCTGTTTACTGCCACAGTCTCACAGCTCCAGTGACCCGGGTTCGGTTCTGTTTACTGCCACAGTCTCACAGCTCCAGTGTCCCGGGTTCGGTTCTGTTTACTGCCACAGTCTCACAGCTCCAGTGACCTGGGTTCGGTTCTGTTTACTGCCACAGTCTCACAGCTCCAGTGACCCGGGTTCAGTTCTGTTTACTGCCACAGTCTCACAGCTCCAGTGACCTGGGTTCAGTTCTGTTTACTGCCACAGTCTCACAGCTCCAGTGACCTGGGTTCGGTTCTGTTTACTGCCACAGTCTCACAGGTCCAGTGACCCGGGTTCGGTTCTGTTTACTGCCACAGTCTCACAGCTCCAGTGACCTGGGTTCGGTTCAGTTTACTGCCACAGTCTCACAGCTCCAGTGACCCGGGTTCAGTTCTGTTTACTGCCACAGTCTCACAGCTCCAGTGACATGGGATCGGTTCTGTTTACTGCCACAGTCTCACAGCTCCAGTGACCTGGGTTCGGTTCTGTTTACTGCCACAGTCTCACAGCTCCAGTGACCTGGGTTCGGTTCTGTTTACTGCCACAGTCTCACAGCTCCGGTGACCCGGGTTCGGTTCTGTTTACTGCCACAGTCTCACAGCTCCAGTGACCCGGGTTCGGTTCTGTTTACTGCCACAGTCTCACAGCTCCGGTGACCTGGGTTCGGTTCTGTTTACTGCCACAGTCTCACAGCTCCAGTGACCTGGGTTCGGTTCTGTTTACTGCCACAGTCTCACAGCTCCAGTGACCCGGGTTCAGTTCTGTTTACTGCCACAGTCTCACAGCTCCAGTGACCCGGGTTCGGTTCTGTTTACTGCCACAGTCTCACAGCTCCGGTGACCCGGGTTCGGTTCTGTTTACTGCCACAGCCTCACAGCTCCAGTGACCCGGGTACGGTTCTGTTTACTGCCACAGTCTCACAGCTCCAGTGACATGGGTTCGGTTCTGTTTACGGCCACAGTCTCACAGCTCCAGTGACCCGGGTTCGGTTCTGTTTACTGCCACAGTCTCACAGCTCCAGTGTCCCGGGTTCGGTTCTGTTTACTGCCACAGTCTCACAGCTCCAGTGACCTGGGTTCGGTTCTGTTTACTGCCACAGTCTCACAGCTCCAGTGACCCGGGTTCAGTTCTGTTTACTGCCACAGTCTCACAGCTCCAGTGACCTGGGTTCAGTTCTGTTTACTGCCACAGTCTCACAGCTCCAGTGACCTGGGTTCGGTTCTGTTTACTGCCACAGTCTCACAGCTTCAGTGACCCGGGTTCGGTTCTGTTTACTGCCACAGTCTCACAGCTCCAGTGACCTGGGTTCGGTTCAGTTTACTGCCACAGTCTCACAGCTCCAGTGACCCGGGTTCAGTTCTGTTTACTGCCACAGTCTCACAGCTCCAGTGACATGGGATCGGTTCTGTTTACTGCCACAGTCTCACAGCTCCAGTGACCTGGGTTCGGTTCTGTTTACTGCCACAGTCTCACAGCTCCAGTGACCTGGGTTCGGTTCTGTTTACTGCCACAGTCTCACAGCTCCGGTGACCCGGGTTCGGTTCTGTTTACTGCCACAGTCTCACAGCTCCGGTGACCCGGGTTCGGTTCTGTTTACTGCCACAGTCTCACAGCTCCAGTGACCTGGGTTCGGTTCTGTTTACTGCCACAGTCTCACAGCTCCAGTGTCCCGGGTTCGGTTCTGCGTACTGCCACAGTCTCACAGCTCCAGTGACCTGGGTTCGGTTCTGTTTACTGCCACAGCCTCACAGCTCCAGTGTCCCGGGTTCGGTTCTGCGTACTGCCACAGTCTCACAGCTCCAGTGTCCCGGGTTCAGTTCTGTTTACTGCCACAGTCTCACAGCTCCAGTGTCCCGGGTTCGGTTCTGTTTACTGCCACAGTCTCACAGCTCCAGTGTCCTGGGTTCGGTTCTGTTTACTGCCACAGTCTCACAGCTCCAGTGACCCGGGTTCGGTTCTGTTTACTGCCACAGTCTTACAGCTCCAGTGACCTGGGTTCGGTTCTGTTTACTGCCACAGTCTCACAGCTCCAGTGACCTGGGTCCGGTTCTGTTTACTGCCACATCCTCACAGCTCCAGTGACCTGGG
The DNA here is from genome assembly GCF_036365525.1 of Heterodontus francisci. Taxonomy (NCBI): domain Eukaryota; kingdom Metazoa; phylum Chordata; class Chondrichthyes; order Heterodontiformes; family Heterodontidae; genus Heterodontus; species Heterodontus francisci. The sequence continues at coordinate 5,877,410 of NW_027140589.1, read as the reverse complement.
TTCGGTTCTGTTTACTGCCACAGTCTCACAGCTCCAGTGACCTGGGTTCGGTTCTGTATACTGCCACAGTCTCACAGCTCCAGTGTCCCGGATTCGGTTCTGTTTACTGCCACAGTCTCACAGCTCCAGTGTCCCGGGTTCGGTTCTGTTTACTGCCACAGTCTCACAGCTCCAGTGACCTGGGTTCGGTTCTGTTTACTGCCACAGTCTCACAGCTCCAGTGACCCGGGTTCGGTTCTGTTTACTGCCACAGTCTCACAGCTCCAGTGACCTGGGTTCGGTTCTGTTTACTGCCACAGTCTCACAGCTCCAGTGACCCGGGTTCGGTTCTGTTTACTGCCACAGTCTCACAGCTCCAGTGTCCCGGGTTCGGTTCTGTTTACTGCCACAGTCTCTCAGCTCCAGTGTCCCGGGTTCGGTTCTGTTTACTGCCACACAGTCTCACAGCTCCAGTGACCTGGGTTCAGTTCTGTTTACTGCCACAGTCTCACAGCTCCAGTGACCTGGGTTCGGTTCTGTTTACTGCCACAGTCTCACAGCTCCAGTGACCCGGGTTCAGTTCTGTTTACTGCCACAGTCTCACAGCTCCAGTGACCTGGGTTCGGTTCTGTTTACTGTCACAGTCTCACAGCTCCAGTGACCCGGGTTCAGTTCTGTTTACTGCCACAGTCTCACAGCTCCAGTGACCTGGGTTCAGTTCTGTTTACTGTCAAAGTCTCACAGCTCCAGTGACCCGGGTTCAGTTCTGTTTACTGTCACAGTCTCACCGCTCCAGTGTCCCGGGTTCGGTTCTGTTTACTGCCACAGTCTCACAGCTCCAGTGACCTGGGTCCGGTTCTGTTTACTGCCACAGTCTCACAGCTCCAGTGTCCCGGGTTCGGTTCTGTTTACTGCCACAGTCTCACAGCTCCAGTGACCCGGGTTCGGTTCTGTTTACTGTCACAGTCTCACAGCTCCAGTGTCCCGGATTCGGTTCTGTTTACTGCCACAGTCTCACAGCTCCAGTGACCCGGGTTCGGTTCTGTTTACTGCCACAGTCTCACAGCTCCAGTGACCTGGGTTCAGTTCTGTTTACTGCCACAGTCTCACAGCTCCAGTGACCTGGGTTCGGTTCTGTTTACTGCCACAGTCTCACAGCTCCAGTGACCCGGGTTCGGTTCTGTTTAGTGTCACAGTCTCACAGCTCCAGTGACCTGGGTTCGGTTCTGTTTACTGCCACAGTCTCACAGCTCCAGTGACCTGGGTTCAGTTCTGTTTACTGCCACAGTCTCACAGCTCCAGTGACCTGGGTTCGGTTCTGTTTACTGCCACAGTCTCACAGCTCCAGTGACCCGGGTTCGGTTCTGTTTAGTGTCACAGTCTCACAGCTCCAGTGACCTGGGTTCGGTTCTGTTTACTGCCACAGTCTCACAGCTCCAGTGACCTGGGTTCGGTTCTGTTTACTGCCACAGTCTCACCGCTCCAGTGACCTGGGTTCGGTTCTGTTTACTGCCACAGTCTCACAGCTCCAGTGTCCCGGATTCGGTTCTGTTTACTGCCACAGTCTCACAGCTCCAGTGTCCCGGGTTCGGTTCTGTTTACTGCCACAGTCTCACAGCTCCAGTGACCTGGGTTCGGTTCTGTTTACTGCCACATTCTCACAGCTCCAGTGACCCGGGTTTGGTTCTGTTTACTGCCACAGTCTCACAGCTCCAGTGACCTGGGTTCGGTTCTGTTTACTGCCACAGTCTCACAGCTCCAGTGACCCGGGTTCGGTTCTGTTTACTGCCACAGTCTCACAGCTCCAGTGTCCCGGGTTCGGTTCTGTTTACTGCCACAGTCTCTCAGCTCCAGTTTCCCGGGTTCGGTTCTGTTTACTGCCACAGTCTCACAGCTCCAGTGAGCTGGGTTCGGTTCTGTTTACTGCCACAGTCTCACAGCTCCAGTGACCCGGGTTCAGTTCTGTTTACTGCCACAGTCTCACAGCTCCAGTGTCCCGGGTTCGGTTCTGTTTACTGCCACAGTCTCACAGCTCCAGTGACCTGAGTTCGGTTCTGTTTACTGCCACAGTCTCACAGCTCCAGTGTCCCGGGTTCGGTTCTGTTTACTGCCACAGTCTCACAGCTCCAGTGACCTGGGTTCGGTTCTGTTTACTGCCACAGTCTCACAGCTCCAGTGACCTGGGTTCGGTTCTGTTTACTGCCACAGTCCCACAGCTCCAGTGAACCGGGTTCAGTTCTGTTTACTGCCACAGTCTCACAGCTCCAGTGACCTGGGTTCGGTTCTGTTTACTGTCACAGTCTCACAGCTCCAGTGACCCCGGTTCAGTTCTGTTTACTGCCACAGTCTCACAGCTCCAGTGACCTGGGTTCGGTTCTGTTTACTGCCACAGTCTCACAGCTCCAGTGACCTGGGTTCGGTTCTGTTTACTGTCACAGTCTCACAGCTCCAGTGTCCCGGGTTCGGTTCTGTTTACTGCCACAGTCTCACAGCTCCAGTGTCCCGGGTTCGGTTCTGTTTACTGCCACAGTCTCACAGCTCCAGTGACCTGGGTTCGGTTCTGTTTACTGTCACAGTCTCACAGCTCCAGTGTCCCGGGTTCGGTTCTGTTTACTGCCACAGTCTCACAGCTCCAGTGACCTGGGTTCGGTTCTGTTTACTGTCACAGTCTCACAGCTCCAGTGTCCCGGGTTCGGTTCTGTTTACTGCCACAGTCTCACAGCTCCAGTGACCCGGGTACGGTTCTGTTTACTGCCACAGTCTCACAGCTCCAGTGACCTGGGTTCGGTTCTGTTTACTGCCACAGTCTCACAGCTCCAGTGACCCGGGTACGGTTCTGTTTACTGCCACAGTCTCACAGCTTCAGTGAACTGGGTTCGGTTCTGTTTACTGCCACAGTCTCACAGCTCCAGTGACCTGGGTTCAGTTCTGTTTACTGCCACAGTCTCACAGCTCCAGTGTCCCGGGTTCGGTTCTGTTTACTGCCACAGTCTCACAGCTCCAGTGACCCGGGTTCAGTTCTGTTTACTGCCACAGTCTCACAGCTCCAGTGACCTGGGTTCGGTTCTGTTTACTGCCACAGTCTCACAGCTCCAGTGACCCGGGTTCAGTTCTGTTTACTGCCACAGTCTCACAGCTCCAGTGACCCGGGTTCGGTTCTGTTTACTGCCACAGTCTCACAGCTCCAGTGACCCGGGTTCAGTTCTGTTTACTGCCACAGTCTCACAGCTCCGGTGAACTGGGTTCGGTTCTGTTTACTGCCACAGTCTCACAGCTCCAGTGACCTGGGTTCGGTTCTGTTTACTGCCACAGTCTCACAGCTCCAGTGACCAGGGTTCAGTTCTGTTTACTGCCACAGTCTCACAGCTCCAGTGACCCGGGTTCGGTTCTGTTTACTGCCACAGTCTCACAGCTCCAGTGACCCGGGTTCGGTTCTGTTTACTGTCACAGTCTCACAGCTCCAGTGTCCTGGGTTCGGTTCTGTTTTTTGCCACAGTCTCACAGCTTCAGTGACCCAGGTTCGGTTCTGTTTACTGCCACAGCCTCACAGCTCCAGTGTCCTGGGTTCGGTTCTGTTTACTGCCACAGTCTCACAGCTCCAGTGACCCGGGTTCAGTTCTGTTTACTGCCACAGTCTCACCGCTCCAGTGTCCCGGGTTCGGTTCTGTTTACTGCCACAGTCTCACAGCTCCAGTGTCCCGTTTTCGGTTCTGTTTACTGCCACAGTCTCACAGCTCCAGTGACCCGGGTTCGGTTCTGTTTACTGCCACAGTCTCACAGCTCCAGTGACCCGGGTTCAGTTCTGTTTACTGCCACAGTCTCACAGCTCCAGTGACCCGGGTTCGGTTCTGTTTACTGCCACAGTCTCACAGCTCCGGTGACCCGGGTTCGGTTCTGTTTACTGCCACAGCCTCACAGCTCCAGTGAACCGGGTTCGGTTCTGTTTACTGCCACAGTCTCACAGCTCCAGTGACATGGGTTCGGTTCTGTTTACTCCCACAGTCTCACAGCTCCAGTGACCCGGGTTCGGTTCTGTTTACTGCCACAGTCTCACAGCTCCAGTGACATGGGTTCGGTTCTGTTTACTGCCACAGCCTCACAGCTCCAGTGACCCGGGTTCGGTTCTGTTTACTGCCACAGTCTCACAGCTCCAGTGTCCCGGGTTCGGTTCTGTTTACTGCCACAGCCTCACAGCTCCAGTGACCTGGGTTCGGTTCTGTTTACTGCCACAGTCTCACAGCTCCAGTGACCTGGGTCCGGTTCTGTTTACTGCCACAGGCTCACAGCTCCAGTGACCTGGGTTCGGTTCTGTTTACTGCCACAGTCTCACAGCTCCAGTGACCTGGGTCCGGTTCTGTTTACTGCCACAGTCTCACAGCTCCAGTGTCCCGGGTTCGGTTCTGTTTACTGCCACAGTCTCACAGCTCCAGTGTCCCGGGTTCGGTTCTGTTTACTGCCACAGTCTCACAGCTCCAGTGTCCCGGGTTCGGTTCTGTTTACTGCCACAGTCTCACAGCTCCAGTGACCTGGGTTCGGTTCTGTTTACTGCCACAGTCTCACAGCTCCAGTGACCCGGGTTCGGTTCTGTTTACTGCCACAGTCTCACAGCTCCAGTGTCCCGGGTTCGGTTCTGTTTACTGCCACAGCCTCACAGCTCCAGTGACCTGGGTTCGGTTCTGTTTACTGCCACAGTCTCACAGCTCCAGTGACCTGGGTTCGGTTCTGTTTACTGCCACAGTCTCACAGCTCCAGTGACCTGGGTTCGGTTCTGTTTACTGCCACAGTCTCACAGCTCCAGTGACCCGGGTTCAGTTCTGTTTACTGCCACAGTCTCACAGCTCCAGTGACCTGGTTTCGGTTCTGTTTACTGTCACAGTCTCACAGCTCCAGTGACCCGGGTTCAGTTCTGTTTACTGCCACAGTCTCACAGCTCCAGTGACCTGGGTTCAGTTCTGTTTACTGTCACAGTCTCACAGCTCCAGTGACCCGGGTCAGTTCTGTTTACTGTCACAGTCTCACCGCTCCAGTGTCCCGGGTTCGGTTCTGTTTACTGCCACAGTCTCACAGCTCCAGTGACCTGGGTTCGGTTCTGTTTACTGTCACAGTCTCACAGCTCCAGTGTCCCGGGTTCGGTTCTGTTTACTGCCACAGTCTCACAGCTCCAGTGACCCGGGTTCGGTTCTGTTTACTGCCACAGTCTCACAGCTTCAGTGAACTGGGTTCGGTTCTGTTTACTGCCACAGTCTCACAGCTCCAGTGACCTGGGTTCAGTTCTGTTTACTGCCACAGTCTCACAGCTCCAGTGTCCCGGGTTCGGTTCTGTTTACTGCCACAGTCTCACAGCTCCAGTGACCCGGGTTCAGTTCTGTTTACTGCCTCAGTCTCACAGCTCCAGTGACCTGGGTTCGGTTCTGTTAACTGCCACAGTCTCACAGCTCCAGTGACCCTGGTTCAGTTCTGTTTACTGCCACAGTCTCACAGCTCCAGTGACCCGGGTTCGGTTCTGTTTACTGCCACAGTCTCACAGCTCCAGTGACCTGGGTTCGGTTCTGTTTACTGCCACAGTCTCACAGCTCCAGTGACCCGGGTTCGGTTCTGTTTACTGCCACAGTCTCACAGCTCCGGTGACCTGGGTTCGGTTCTGTTTTCTGCCACAGTCTCACAGCTCCAGTGACCTGGGTTCGGTTCTGTTTACTGCCACAGTCTCACAGCTCCAGTGACCTGTGTTCGGTTCTGTTTACTGCCACAGTCTCACAGCTCCAGTGACCTGGGTCCGGTTCTGTTTACTGCCACAGTCTCACAGCTCCAGTGTCCCGGGTTCGGTTCTGTTTACTGCCACAGCCTCACAGCTCCAGTGACCTGGGTTCGGTTCTGTTTACTGCCACAGTCTCACAGCTCCAGTGACCTGTGTTCGGTTCTGTTTACTGCCACAGTCTCACAGCTCCAGTGACCTGGGTCCGGTTCTGTTTACTGCCACAGTCTCACAGCTCCAGTGTCCCGGGTTCGGTTCTGTTTACTGCCACAGTCTCACAGCTCCAGTGACCTGGGTTCGGTTCTGTTTACTGCCACAGTCTCACAGCTCCAGTGACCTGGGTCCGGTTCTGTTTACTGCCACAGTCTCACAGCTCCAGTGTCCCGGGTTCGGTTCTGTTTACTGCCACAGTCTCACAGCTCCAGTGTCCCGGGTTCGGTTCTGTTTACTGCCACAGTCTCACAGCTCCAGTGACCTGGGTCCGGTTCTGTTTACTGCCACAGTCTCACAGCTCCAGTGTCCTGGGTTCGGTTCTGTTTACTGCCACAGTCTCACAGCTCCAGTGACCTGGGTTCGGTTCTGTTTACTGCCACAGCCTCACAGCTCCAGTGACCTGGGTTCAGTTCTGTTTACTGCCACAGTCTCACAGCTCCAGTGACCCGGGTTCAGTTCTGTTTACTGCCACAGTCTCACAGCTCCAGTGACCCGGGTTCGGTTCTGTTTACTGCCACAGTCTCACAGCTCCAGTGACCCGGGTTCAGTTCTGTTTACTGCCACAGTCTCACAGCTCCGGTGACCTGGGTTCGGTTCTGTTTACTGCCACAGTCTCACAGCTCCAGTGTCCCGGGTTCAGTTCTGTTTACTGCCACAGTCTCACAGCTCCGGTGACCTGGGTTCGGTTCTGTTTACTGCCACAGTCTCACAGCTCCAGTGTCCCGGGTTCAGTTCTGTTTACTGCCACAGTCTCACAGCTCCGGTGACCTGGGTTTGGTTCTGTTTACTGCCACAGTCTCACAGCTCCAGTGTCCCGGGTTCGGTTCTGTTTACTGCCACAGTCTCACAGCTCCAGTGACCTGGGTTCGGTTCTGTTTACTGCCACAGTCTCACAGCTCCAGTGACCCGGGTTCAGTTCTGTTTACTGCCACAGTCTCACAGCTCCAGTGACCCGGGTTCGGTTCTGTTTACTGCCACAGTCTCACAGCTCCGGTGACCCCGGTTCGGTTCTGTTTACTGCCACAGCCTCACAGCTCCAGTGACCCGGGTTCGGTTCTGTTTACTGCCACAGTCTCACAGCTCCAGTGACCCGGGTTCGGTTCTGTTTACTGCCACAGTCTCACAGCTCCAGTGTCCCGGGTTCAGTTCTGTTTACTGCCACAGTCTCACAGCTCCGGTGACCTGGGTTCGGTTCTGTTTACTGCCACAGTCTCACAGCTCCAGTGTCCCGGGTTCGGTTCTGTTTACTGCCACAGTCTCACAGCTCCAGTGACCTGGGTTCGGTTCTGTTTACTGCCACAGTCTCACAGCTCCAGTGACCCGGGTTCAGTTCTGTTTACTGCCACAGTCTCACAGCTCCAGTGACCCGGGTTCGGTTCTGTTTACTGCCACAGTCTCACAGCTCCGGTGACCCCGGTTCGGTTCTGTTTACTGCCACAGCCTCACAGCTCCAGTGACCCGGGTTCGGTTCTGTTTACTGCCACAGTCTCACAGCTCCAGTGACATGGGTTCGGTTCTGTTTACGGCCACAGTCTCACAGCTCCAGTGTCCCGGGTTCGGTTCTGTTTACTGCCACAGTCTCACAGCTCCAGTGTCCCGGGTTCGGTTCTGTTTACTGCCACAGTCTCACAGCTCCAGTGACCCGGGTTCGGTTCTGTTTACTGTCACAGTCTCACAGCTCCAGTGACCTGTGTTCGGTTCTGTTCACTGCCACAGTCTCACAGCTCCAGTGACCTGGGTTCGGTTCTATTTACTGCCACAGCCTCACAGCTCCAGTGACCTGGGTTCGGTTCTGTTTACTGCCACAGTCTCACAGCTCCAGTGTCCCGGGTTCAGTTCTGTTTACTGCCACAGTCTCACAGCTCCAGTGACCTGGGTTCAGTTCTGTTTACTGCCACAGTCTCACAGCTCCAGTGTCCCGGGTTCGCTTCTGTTTACTGCCACAGCCTCACAGCTCCAGTGTCCCGGGTTCGGTTCTGTTTACTGCCACAGTCTCACAGCTCCAGTGTCCCGGGTTCGGTTCTGTTTACTGCCACAGTCTCACAGCTCCAGTGACCCGGGTTCAGTTCTGTTTACTGCCACAGTCTCACAGCTCCAGTGTCCCGGGTTCAGTTCTGTTTACTGCCACAGTCTCACAGCTCCAGTGACCTGGGTTCGGTTCTGTTTACTGCCACAGTCTCACAGCTCCAGTGACCCGGGTTCGGTTATGTTTACTGCCACAGTCTCACAGCTCCAGTGTCCTGGGTTCGGTTCTGTTTACTGCCACAGTCTCACAGCTCCAGTGTCCCGGGTTCAGTTCTGTTTACTGCCACAGTCTCACAGCTCCAGTGACCCGCGTTCGGTTCTGTTTACTGCCACAGTCTCACAGCTCCAGTGTCCTGGGTTCGGTTCTGGGGACTGCCACAGTCTCACAGCTCCAGTGACCCGGGTTCGGTTCTGTTTACTGCCACAGTCTCACAGCTCCAGTGTCCCGGGTTCAGTTCTGTTTACTGCCACAGTCTCACAGCTCCAGTGACCCGGGTTCGGTTCTGTTTACTGCCACAGTCTCACAGCTCCAGTGTCCCGGGTTCGGTTCTGTTTACTGCCACAGTCTCACAGCTCCAGTGTCCCGGGTTCGGTTCTGTTTACTGCCACAGTCTCACAGCTCCAGTGTCCCGGTTTCGGTTCTGTTTACTGCCACAGTCTCACAGCTCCAGTGTCCTGGGTTCGGTTCTGTTTACTGCCACAGCCTCACAGCTCCAGTGTCCTGGGTTCAGTTCTGTTTACTGCCACAGTCTCACAGCTCAAGTGACCCGGGTTCGGTTCTGTTTACTGCCACAGTCTCACAGCTCCAGTGACCTGGGTTCGGTTCTGTTTACTGCCACAGTCTCACAGCTCCAGTGACCCGGGTTCGGTTCTGTTTACTGCCACAGTCTCACAGCTCCGGTGACCCGGGTTCGGTTCTGTTTACTGCCACAGCCTCACAGCTCCAGTGACCCAGGTTCGGTTCTGTTTACTGCCACAGCCTCACAGCTCCAGTGACCTGGGTTCAGTTCTGTTTACTGCCACAGCCTCACAGCTCCAGTGACCCGGGTTCGGTTCTGTTTACTGCCACAGTCTCACAGCTCCAGTGACCTGGGTTCGGTTCTGTTTACTGCCACAGTCTCACAGCTCCAGTGACCCGGGTTCGGTTCTGTTTACTGCCACAGTCTCACAGCTCCAGTGACCTGGGTTCGGTTCTGTTTACTGCCACAGTCTCACAGCTCCAGTGTCCCGGGTTCGGTTCTGTTTACTGCCACAGTCTCACAGCTCCATTGTCCTGGGTTCGGTTCTGTTTACTGCCACAGTCTCACAGCTCCAGTGACCCGGGTTCGGTTCTGTTCACTGCCACAGTCTCACAGCTCCAGTGTCCTGGGTTCGGTTCTGGGGACTGCCACAGTCTCACAGCTCCAGTGACCGGGTTCAGTTCTGTTTACTGCCACAGTCTCAAAGCTCCAGTGACCCGGGTTCGGTTCTGTTTACTGCCACAGTCTCACAGCTCCAGTGACCCAGGTTCGGTTCTGTTTACTGCCACAGGCTCACAGCTCCAGTGTCCCGGGTTCGGTTCTGTTTACTGCCACAGTCTCACAGCTCCAGTGTCCCGGATTCGGTTCTGTTTACTGCCACAGTCTCACAGCTCCAGTGTCCCGGATTCGGTTCTGTTTACTGCCACAGTCTCACAGCTCCAGTGTCCTGGGTTCGGTTCTGTTTACTGCCACAGTCTCACAGCTCCAGTGTCCCGGGTTCAGTTCTGTTTACTGCCACAGTCTCACAGCTCCAGTGTCCCGGGTTCGGTTCTGTTTACTGCCACAGTCTCACAGCTCCAGTGACCCGGGTTCGGTTCTGTTCACTGCCACAGTCTCACAGCTCCAGTGTCCTGGGTTCGGTTCTGGGGACTGCCACAGTCTCACAGCTCCAGTGTCCCGGGTTCGGTTCTGTTTACTGCCACAGTCTCACAGCTCCATTGTCCCGGGTTCGGTTCTGTTTACTGCCACAGTCTCACAGCTCCAGTGACCTGGGTTCGGTTCTGTTTACTGCCACAGTCTCACAGCTCCAGTGACCCGGGTTCGGTTCTGTTCACTGCCACAGTCTCACAGCTCCAGTGTCCTGGGTTCGGTTCTGTTTACTGCCACAGTCTCACAGCTCCAGTGACCTGGGTTCAGTTCTGTTTACTGCCACAGTCTCACAGCTCCGGTGACCCGGGTTCGGTTCTGTTTACTGCCACAGTCTCACAGCTCCAGTGTCCCGGGTTCGGTTCTGTTTACTGCCACAGTCTCACAGCTCCATTGTCCCGGGTTCGGTTCTGTTTACTGCCACAGTCTCACAGCTCCAGTGACCTGGGTTCGGTTCTGTTTACTGCCACAGTCTCACAGCTCCAGTGACCCGGGTTCGGTTCTGTTCACTGCCACAGTCTCACAGCTCCAGTGTCCTGGGTTCGGTTCTGGGGACTGCCACAGTCTCACAGCTCCAGTGACCTGGGTTCAGTTCTGTTTACTGCCACAGTCTCAAAGCTCCAGTGACCCGGGTTCGGTTCTGTTTACTGCCACAGTCTCACAGCTCCAGTGACCCGGGTTCGGTTCTGTTTACTGCCACAGTCTCACAGCTCCAGTGACCTGGGTTCGGTTCTGTTTACTGCCACAGTCTCACAGCTCCAGTGACCCAGGTTCGGTTCTGTTTACTGCCACAGTCTCACAGCTCCAGAGACCCGGGTTCGGTTCTGTTTACTGCCACAGTCTCACAGCTCCAGTGACCTGGGTTCGGTTCTGTTTACTGCCACAGTCTCACAGCTCCAGTGTCCCGGGTTCGGTTCTGTTTACTGCCACAGCCTCACAGCTCCAGTGACCCGGGTTCGGTTCTGTTTACTGCCACAGTCTCACAGCTCCAGTGACCCGGGTTCGGTTCTGTTTACTGCCACAGTCTCACAGCTCCAGTGTCCCGGGTTCGGTTCTGTTTACTGTCACAGTCTCACAGCTCCAGTGACCTGGGTTCGGTTCTGTTTACTGCCACAGTCTCACAGCTCCAGTGTCCCGGGTTCGGTTCTGTTTACTGCCACAGTCTCACAGCTCCAGTGACCCGGGTTCGGTTCTGTTTACTGCCACAGTCTCACAGCTCCAGTGTCCCGGGTTCGGTTCTGTTTACTGCCACAGTCTCACAGCTCCAGTGTCCCGGGTTCGGTTCTGTTTACTGCCACAGTCTCACAGCTCCAGTGACCCGGGTTCGGTTCTGTTTACTGCCACAGTCTCACAGCTCCAGTGTCCCGGGTTCGGTTCTGTTTACTGTCACAGTCTCACAGCTCCAGTGACCCGGGTTCAGTTCTGTTTACTGCCACAGTCTCACAGCTCCAGTGACCTGGGTTCGGTTCTGTTTACTGCCACAGTCTCACAGCTCCAGTGACCCGGGTTCGGTTCTGTTTACTGCCACAGTCTCACAGCTCCAGTGTCCCGGGTTCGGTTCTGTTTACTGCCACAGTCTCACAGCTCCAGTGACCTGGGTTCGGTTCTGTTTACTGCCACAGTCTCACAGCTCCAGTGACCCGGGTTCGGTTCTGTTTACTGCCACAGTCTCACAGCTCCAGTGTCCCGGGTTCGGTTCTGTTCACTGCCACAGTCTCACAGCTCCAGTGACCTGGGTTCGGTTCTGTTTACTGCCACAGTCTCACAGCTCCAGTGACCTGGGTTCGGTTCTGTTTACTGCCACAGTCTCACAGCTCCAGTGTCCCGGGTTCGGTTCTGTTTACTGCCACAGTCTCACAGCTCCAGTGACCTTGGTTCGGTTCTGTTTACTGTCACAGTCTCACAGCTCCAGTGACCCGGGTTCAGTTCTGTTTACTGCCACAGTCTCACAGCTCCAGTGTCCCGGGTTCGGTTCTGTTTACTGCCACAGTCTCACAGCTCCAGTGACCCGGGTTCAGTTCTGTTTAATGCCACAGTCTCACAGCTCCAGTGTCCCGGGTTCGGTTCTGTTTACTGCCACAGTCTCACAGCTCCAGTGTCCCGGTTTCGGTTCTGTTTACTGCCACAGTCTCACAGCTCCAGTGACCCGGGTTCGGTTCTGTTTACTGCCACAGTCTCACAGCTCCAGTGTCCCGGGTTCGGTTCTGTTTACTGCCACAGTCTCACAGCTCCAGTGACCTGGGTTCGGTTCTGTTTACTGCCACAGTCTCACAGCTCCAGTGTCCCGGGTTCGGTTCTGTTTACTGCCACAGTCTCACAGCTCCAGTGACCTGGGTTCGGTTCTGTTTACTGCCACAGTCTCACAGCTCCAGTGTCCCGGGTTCGGTTCTGTTTACTGCCACAGTCTCACAGCTCCAGTGACCCAGGTTCGGTTCTGTTTACTGCCACAGTCTCACAGCTCCAGTGACCTGGGTTCGGTTCTGTTTACTGCCACAGGCTCACAGCTCCAGTGTCCCGGGTTCGGTTCTGTTTACTGCCACAGTCTCACAGCTCCAGTGTCCCGGGTTCGGTTCTGTTTACTGCCACAGTCTCACAGCTCCAGTGACCTGGGTTCGGTTCTGTTTACTGCCACAGTCTCACAGCTCCAGTGTCCCGGATTCGGTTCTGTTTACTGCCACAGTCTCACAGCTCCAGTGACCCGGGTTCAGTGCTGTTTACTGCCACAGTCTCACAGCTCCAGTGTGCCGGGTTCGGTTCTGTTTACTGTCACAGTCTCACAGCACCAGTGACCCGGGTTCAGTTCTGTTTACTGCCACAGTCTCACAGCTCCAGTGTTCCGGGTTCGGTTCTGTTTACTGTCACAGTCTCACAGCTCCAGTGTCCCGGGTTCGGTTCTGTTTACTGTCACAGTCTCACAGCACCAGTGACCCGGGTTCAGTTCTGTTTACTGCCACAGTCTCACAGCTCCAGTGTCCCGTGTTCGGTTCTGTTTACTGCCACAGTCTCACAGCTCCAGTGACCCGGTTTCGGTTCTGCTTACTGCCACAGTCTCACAGCTCCAGTGTCCTGGGTTCGGTTCTGTTTACTGCCACAGTCTCACAGCTCCAGTGACCCGGGTTCGGTTCTGTTTACTGCCACAGTCTCACAGCTCCAGTGACCCGGGTTCGGTTCTCTCTACTGCCACAGTCTCACAGCTCCAGTGTCCCGGGTTCGGTTCTGTTTACTGCCACAGTCTCACAGCTCCAGTGACCCGGGTTCGGTTCTGTTTACTGCCACAGTCTCACAGCTCCAGTGTCCCGGGTTCGGTTCTGTTTACTGCCACAGTCTCACAGCTCCAGTGACCTGGGTTCGGTTCTGTTTACTGCCACAGTCTCACAGCTCCAGTGTCCCGGGTTCGGTTCTGTTTACTGCCACAGTCTCACAGCTCCAGTGACCTGGGTTCGGTTCTGTTTACTGCCACAGTCTCACAGCTCCAGTGTCCCGGGTTCGGTTCTGTTTACTGCCACAGTCTTACAGCTCCAGTGACCCGGGTTCGGTTCTGTTTACTGCCACAGTCTCACAGCTCCAGTGTCCCGGGTTCGGTTCTGTTTACTGTCACAGTCTCACAGCTTCAGTGTCCCGGGTTCGGTTCTGTTTACTGCCACAGTCTCACAGCTCCAGTGTCCCGGGTTCAGTTCTGTTTACTGCCACAGTCTCACATCTCCAGTGTCCCGGGTTCGGTTCTGTTTACTGCCACAGTCTCACAGCTCCAGTGACCCGGTTTCGGTTCTGTTTACTGCCACAGTCTCACAGCTCCAGTGCCCTGGGTTCGGTTCTGTTTACTGCCACAGCCTCACAGCTCCAGTGACCCGGGTTCGGTTCTGTTTACTGCCACAGTCTCACAGCTCCAGTGACCCGGGTTCGGTTCTGTTTACTGCCACAGTCTCACAGCTCCAGTGTCCCGGGTTCGGTTCTGTTTACTGCCACAGTCTCACAGCTCCAGTGACCTGGGTTCGGTTCTGTTTACTGCCACAGTCTCACAGCTCCAGTGTCCCGGGTTCGGTTCTGTTTACTGCCACAGTCTCACAGCTCCAGTGACCTGGGTTCGGTTCTGTTTACTGCCACAGTCTCACAGCTCCAGTGTCCCGGGTCCGGTTCTGTTTACTGCCACAGTCTCACAGCTCCAGTGACCCGGGTTCGGTTCTGTTTACTGCCACAGTCTCACAGCTCCAGTGTCCCGGGTTCGGTTCAGTTTACTGCCACAGTCTCACAGCTCCAGTGACCTGGGTTCGGTTCTGTTTACTGCCACAGTCTCACAGCTCCAGTGTCCCGGGTTCGGTTCTGTTTACTGCCACAGTCTCACAGCTCCAGTGTCCCGGGTTCGGTTCTGTTTACTGCCACAGTCTCACAGCTCCGGTGACCTGGGTTCGGTTCTGTTTACTGCCACAGTCTCACAGCTCCAGTGTCCCGGGTTCGGTTCTGTTTACTGCCACAGTCTCACAGCTCCAGTGACCTGGGTTCGGTTCTGTTTACTGCCACAGTCTCACAGCTCCAGTGACCCGGGTTCGGTTCTGTTTACTGCCACAGTCTCACAGCTCCAGTGACCTGGGTTCGGTTCTGTTTACTGTCACAGTCTCACAGCTCCAGTGACCCGAGTTCAGTTCTGTTTACTGCCACAGTCTCACAGCTCCAGTGTCCCGGGTTCGGTTCTGTTTACTGCCACAGTCTCACAGCTCCATTGACCTGGGTTCGGTTCTGTTTACTGCCACAGTCTCACAGCTCCAGTGACCTGGGTTCGGTTCTGTTTACTGCCACAGTCTCACAGCTCCAGTGACCTGGGTTCGGTTCTGTTTACTGCCACAGTCTCACAGCTCCAGTGACCTGGGTTCGGTTCTGTTTACTGCCACAGTCTCACAGCTCCAGTGTCCCGGGTTCGGTTCTGTTTACTGCCACAGTCTCACTGCTCCAGTGACCTGGGTTCGGTTCTGTTTACTGCCACAGTCTCACAGCTCCAGTGACCTGGGTTCGGTTCTGTTTACTGCCACAGTCTCACAGCTCCAGTGACCTGGGTTCGGTTCTGTTTACTGCCACAGTCTCACAGCTCAGTGACCTGGGTTCGGTTCTGTTTACTGCCACAGTCTCACAGCTCCAGTGTCCCGGGTTCGGTTCTGTTTACTGCCACAGTCTCACAGCTCCAGTGTCCCGGGTTCGGTTCTGTTTACTGCCACAGTCTCACAGATCCAGTGTCCCGGGTTCGGTTCTGTTTACTGCCACAGTCTCACAGCTCCAGTGACCTGCGTTCGGTTCTGTTTACTGCCACAGTCTCACAGCTCCAGTGTCCCGGGTTCGGTTCTGTTTACTGCCACAGTCTCACAGCTCCAGTGACCCGGGTTCAGTTCTGTTTACTGCAACAGTCTCACAGCTCCAGTGACCTGGGTTCAGTTCTGTTTACTGCCACAGTCTCACAGCTCCAGTGACCTGCGTTCGGTTCTGTTTACTGCCACAGTCTCACAGCTCCAGTGTCCTGGGTTCGGTTCTGTTTACTGCCACAGTCTCACAGCTCCAGTGACCTGCGTTCGGTTCTGTTTACTGCCACAGTCTCACAGCTCCAGTGTCCCGGGTTCGGTTCTGTTTACTGCCACAGTCTCACAGCTCCAGTGACCCGGGTTCAGTTCTGTTTACTGCAACAGTCTCACACCTCCAGTGACCTGGGTTCGGTTCTGTTTACTGCCACAGTCTCACAGCTCCAGTGTCCCGGGTTCGGTTCTGTTTACTGTCACAGTCTCACAGCTCCAGTGTCCCGGGTTCGGTTCTGTTTACTGCCACAGTCTCACAGCTCCAGTGACCCGGGTTCGGTTCTGTTTACTGCCACAGTCTCACAGCTCCAGTGTCCCGGGTTCAGTTCTGTTTACTGCCACAGTCTCACAGCTCCAGTGACCCGGTTTCGGTTCTGTTTACTGCCACAGTCTCACAGCTCCAGTGTCCTGGGTTCGGTTCTGTTTACTGCCACAGCCTCACAGCTCCAGTGACCCGGGTTCGGTTCTGTTTACTGCCACAGTCTCACAGCTCCAGTGACCCGGGTTCGGTTCTGTTTACTGCCACAGTCTCACAGCTCCAGTGTCCCGGGTTCGGTTCTGTTTACTGCCACAGTCTCACAGCTCCAGTGACCCGGGTTCGGTTCTGTTTACTGCCACAGTCTCACAGCTCCAGTGTCCCGGGTTCGGTTCTGTTTACTGCCACAGTCTCACAGCTCCAGTGACCTGGGTTCGGTTCTGTTTACTGCCACAGTCTCACAGCTCCAGTGTCCCGGGTTCAGTTCTGTTTACTGCCACAGTCTCACAGCTCCAGTGACCCGGTTTCGGTTCTGTTTACTGCCACAGTCTCACAGCTCCAGTGTCCTGGGTTCGGTTCTGTTTACTGCCACAGCCTCACAGCTCCAGTGACCCGGGTTCGGTTCTGTTTACTGCCACAGTCTCACAGCTCCAGTGACCCGGGTTCGGTTCTGTTTACTGCCACAGTCTCACAGCTCCAGTGTCCCGGGTTCGGTTCTGTTTACTGCAACAGTCTCACAGCTCCAGTGACCCGGGTTCGGTTCTGTTTACTGCCACAGTCTCACAGCTCCAGTGTCCCGGGTTCGGTTCTGTTTACTGCCACTGTCTCACAGCTCCAGTGACCTGGGTTCGGTTCTGTTTACTGCCACAGTCTCACAGCTCCAGTGTCCCGGGTTCGGTTCTGTTTACTGCCACAGTCTCACAGCTCCAGTGTCCCGGGTTCGGTTCTGTTTACTGCCACAGTCTCACAGCTCCAGTGACCTGGGTTCAGTTCTGTTTACTGCCACAGTCTCACAGCTCCAGTGTCCCGGGTTCGGTTCTGTTTACTGCCACAGTCTCACAGCTCCAGTGACCTGGGTTCGGTTCTGTTTACTGCCACAGTCTCACAGCTCCAGTGTCCCGGGTTCGGTTCTGTTTACTGCCACAGTCTCACAGCTCCAGTGACCTGGGTTCAGTTCTGTTCACTGCCACAGTCTCACAGCTCCAGTGTCCCGGGTTCGGTTCTGTTTACTGCCACAGTCTCACAGCTCCAGTGTCCCGGGT